>NW_006922295.1:917461-954734 GCF_000298275.1 Orycteropus afer afer | reverse complement strand
ATGTTGATGGGATCTGGATTGGGATTGCATTGAATGTATAGATTGCTTTGGGTAGAACTACATAAATGACTTTTAACTTACAAAATTATACAGAATTCAAATTCTTAAGTGTAGTGTCAATATATCCAGTGTAGAAAGGTAGAGAAACCCCTAGAGCCAAAGTCTTCACCTTTTTTCTTCTTCCCATAATTACCTGTGGACTTTTGGCAAACCATCATCATTTCTTGGATTCAATTTATTAATATGCAAAATTAATAGGTTTAATAGAGTAATTGTTATGGTTAATTACAGTAAGAAATATATTCAATCAGAAATTTTGATCTGGAGATAATAAAAGAATAAAAACAACATATGCTTAATTTTCTATAGAGTTAAAGCTAAACAGATGATCTGATATTTAATAGATAAAAACAAACAAAAATACTCTTCTTAAAGATGTTTTACTCATGTGTTTTTTAAACTTTCTTTTTACCATAAGTCCACTTAAAGAAAAGGAAAATAATTCCATAATAAATATTCCTCTCTTATTTCCTTTGTATTTTGTTAGTAGTTACAGTAATCATTTCACTGTAAACATTGATAGAATCACCATTTAGGATTTTAGTAATTTTAAGAAATAAGCACTGTATGGAGAGAGGAGATGTTTCCAAATATGTGTAACATATGATTCAGGTGTCACTACTACATAGCTTTCAGGGTCACCAGATTAATGTTAATTTTCATTTTTATCTATAAAAAATTACTCAGAGATATTATGAGAAATTAAATGTTTGGCCAAAGCCTTAAGTGGACCTTAAATAAGACTGCCCAAGATTTCTCATGTACAATATGTGAAATGTCAACTCTCCAACATTCCGTCAGAGATCATCAACAATCTCATCCAACTATTAGTCTAATTTTCAAAGTATGTTCTAAGGTGGAAGATTGCTTAGAAGATCTTGGTTAGTTTATACCACCCAGTCTGTTGATTTAAATTACTCATGCACAAAAGGAATTTTCAATACTTTCCCTAGATTTCAGGGCTTTTGCTTTTATTTTCGGTATAAAGACTACATTTTAAAGTATTTTATTTAACAAATAAACACCTGAAAAAAATAGATGGAAATATTTAAAATAATTAAATTAAGCCAATTAAATCATCTCTTATTATATTTTCACATTAATTTATCTCCAAAAGTAACTTTTGCCTAGAGAATCCTTCAATATCGCAACTCGAGGCTTGAATTGTTTCTTCAGTTCTTTCCACTTGAGAAATGCCAAACATGTTCTTCCATTTTGGCTCTCTAACTCCAGGTCTTTGTACATTTCATTATAGTAATTAACTTTGTCTTCTCAAATTGCTCTTTTAAATCTTCTGTTCAGCTCTATGGGCAATATATTGAATGATACAGGAAGCATCACATGAAGAGGGAAGGAATACATAGAGGCACTGTACTGAGAAAAATTGGTTGATGTTCATCCATTTCAGGAGGTGGTAATGAAGGAAGAAGTCAAAGATGCACTGAAGGAATTGGCAAAGAACAAGCTCCAGGAATTGATGGAATACCACTGAGATGTTTCAACAAATTGATGCCACACTAGAGGCACTCACTTGTCTATGCCAAGAAATTTAGAAGACAGCTATATGGCCAACTGACTGGAAGAGATCCATATTTGTGTCCATTCCAAAGAAAGGTAGTCTCGAAGAATGTGAAAATTATTGAAAAATATCATTAATATCACTACTCAAGTAAAATCTTGCTGAAGATAATTCAAAAAAGGTTGCAGCAGTATATTTATAGCAAACTCCCAGAGGTGCAAGCTGGATTTGGAGGAGGATGTGAAATGAGGGATATTGTTGTTAATGTCAGATGGATGTTGGCTGAAAGCAAAGAACACCAGAAAGATGTTTATTGTCTTTTTTGACTATGCAAAGCATTCAACTCTGTGGATCATAACAAATTATGGATAACATTGAGAATTTCAGAGCACTTATTGTGCTCATGAGGAACCTGTACATAGACCAGGAGGATGTCATTCAAACAGAACAAGGTGATATTGTGTGGGTGAAAACCAGGAAGGGAGTGTGTCAGGGTTGTATCTTTTCATCATAATTATTCAATCTGTATTCAAAGCAAATCATCTGAGAAGCTGGACTATATGAAGAAGAAAGTGGCATCAGGATAGGAAGAAGACTCATTAAGGACCTGAGATATACATGTGACACAACTTTGCCTGCTGAAAATGAGGATGGCTTGAAGCACTTACTGATGTAGATTAAAGACTACAGTCTGCAGTATGCATTACATCTCAACATAAAGAAAATGAAAATCCTCACAACTGGACCAATAAGCAGCATCACAATAAATGAAGAAAAGATTAAAGTTGTAAAAGATTTCATATTACTTGGTTCCACAATCAACACCAATGGAAGCAGTAGTCAAGACATCAGGCAACTTATTGCACTGGGCAAATTTGCTGCAAAAGACCTCTTTGTAGTGCTGAAGATCGAAGATATCCCTTTGAAAATTAAGGTGCACCTCACCCAAGCCATTATATTTTCAATTGCCTCATATACATGTGAGTGGTGAACAATGAATAATTAAAAAAAAAAAAAAGCACTTCACTGCTATTGAGTCTGATGTGACTCATAGTGATTCCTCCTTGGGTTTCTAAGGCAGTATCTGCACAGAAGTAGATTGTCCAGTGTTTCTTCCCAGGAGTGCCTGTTGGGTTTGACCCACCAGCCTTCTGGTTAACAGTCAAGTGTCTTAGGCTCTATGACACCAGAGGTCCTGGACAACGAATTGTTGTTGTTGTTATATGCCATCAAGTTGGACCTGACTCATAGCGACTCTTCCTTGGGTTTCTGAAGTTGTATCACTACGGAAGTAGATTGCCCAACCTTCCTTCCGAGGAGTGGCTGGTGCGTTTGAACCACCAGCCTTCTGGTTAGCAGTCAAGTGCTTTAGCCACTATGCTACCAGAGCTCCTGGACAATGAATAAGGAAGATTGAAAAAGAATTGATGGTTTTGAGCTGTGGTTTTGGTGAAAAATACTGAAAGTATTGTGGACTGCCAGAAGAACTAACAAATCTATCCTGGAAGAAGTACAGCTGTAATGCTTCTGGGAAGTAAGAATGGCCAGACTTCATCTCACCTGCTTTGTCAGAAGGGACTATTCCCTGGGAAGGATACTGTGCTTGGTAAAGTGGAGGGTCAGCAAAAAAAAAAAAAAAGGAGAAGGCCCTCAACGAGATGGATTGATACAGTGGCTACAATGATGGGCTCAGGTATAGCAATGATTGTGAAGTTGACACATGTACTGGGCAGTGTTTCATTTTGTTGTACATAGGGTTGCTATGGGTAGGAGCTGACTCAATGGTACCTAACAAAAACAACAAAAGTAACTTAAATTTACTGAAGATATGTCACTGACTTTGAGCCAAGTGATCTTTTCAAGCCATTATTTTCTCCCCACAGTAGTAAGCTTTTCCAAGGATTCCCCTTAATTTTGATGGGGAGACATCACTAGAAAAAAATGACACTATTAATTTGAATATTATGAAACAGGTGTCTGATAAAATTTTTCTATATTAATAGCATGGAAGCTGCTATTTTCATTAAAAAATCATTGAAGGAATAGGCTCTTCAATCATGGTATGTTATTTCATCACTGAAGTTAAAAACTAGACACTGTTATAGATTAAATTATGTCCCCAAGAATACGTGTTGGAATCTTAACAGCTACACCTGTGCATTCAATTTTGCTTGGAAATAGGGTTTTCTTTGTTATGTTAATTAGGTCATATCAGTGGAGGGTGCTCTAAAACCAAAACCTTTCTGAGTTATAAAAAGAGTGGATTAGACACAGAGACACATACACACAAAGAGGAGAAGAGAAATTCCATGTGAGGATATTCTACAAGCCAAGGAACCAAAGAATGCCCGGAACTACCTATAAAAAGGGAGTCAACGTGGCTGAGACCCTGATTTAGACTTTTAACCTCCAGAACTGTGAAAAAATAAATTTCTGTTCTTTAAAGCCATCCACTTGTTGTATTTCTGTTACAGTAATAGTAGGTAACTAAGACATATACCATTCTTTTATTTTGCACAAAAGAAATTGGAAATTCTGCTACATCAATTAATTTCCCACAAATAATACTCTTGGTAAATGGTGGACATGAAAAGGAGCCTAAGGTCTACCTAAATCAATATTTCATAGGGATGTGGGAATCAGAAAGCCATTTTATCACTCTGACTCTGTTTCTCATGTGAAATTAAAGGTTTTGAATTTAATAGTATCTGCCATTCCTCCTGAAAGTGACATACACATTCAGATATGCTGAATATACATAGATGGTAAGACAGGAAGCAACTATCTCTAGTGAGAGTATTCAGAAGTACTCAAGAAAGGCTTTGGTCACTCACTTTTATATCCAGTATCACTGACTCAAATGAATACTTGTTGAATTAATTACAGTGTTCAGAATGAGGCTTCTTATTTAAATACACCGAGTGACTTCTACTTTAGATGACAGTAGGGATTTTTGTTGTTGTTGTTACATGTCATCGAGTCAGACCCAACTCATAGTGACCCCTCCTTGGGTTTCTAAGGTGGTATCACTACAGATGTAGATTGTCCAACTTTCCTTCCGAGGAGTGGCTGGTGGGTTTGAACCTCCAGTGTTCTGGTTAGAAGTCAATTGGGGATAGTAAGTGCCATTTTTAAACATTAGTTAAATATTCCACCAACAAAAGAAAAGAAAAAAAAAAGACATATTTTTGTTGCTAAAGTAAATTTGGTGGATGTCATGGTCATTCTTAAGCATAGCAGTGCTTAAAAATCTCTCTACTACAAATCCAGAGCTATCATAGAAAACATATTAAAAGAAAACATACAAAAGACACACATAGACCCAACTTCAAGCTCAACTGATACATTAAACAAAAAAAAGACTATTGAATTGAAATGAGAAAGCTACTCAACATTCCCCTCCATGGCACTGTACAAATCCACTTTGCAGTTCTAGTTCCATTACCTTGGATGGAATTGGGGAAGGTTCTACATCTAGTCTTGTTATTCATAGATTAAAAAAAAAAAAGTGCTCTGATGACATCTTCTAACAAAACAATTGTAGTCCAGTAATTAATATGTCCAATCTCATGTCATTATTTAAATCCTAATTTATAATTTAAGTCTCTCCCTTCCCAGTGTGGACTATCTGCTGTGGGAAAGACAAGGGTTGGTTGGCTTCTTTCCTTTTTTACTTGCTTATTACTTTTACCTCCTTTCTTTATCTTTCTAAACAATGATGCTTTCTATCTGTCAAAAGTAGGATTACTAAAGGGAAGGAAGATAGGTAAGGAAAGCAGGCAAATAATGTCTTGACTAATACCATTGTGAGCTCTAGTGCTTTCTGGGTTGGGCTGCTACTGAAGTGGTCTTTTTCTATCGTAGGGTGCACTTGTGAATTTTCTAAAGAATCTCACATCTGACGTATAACAATTGAATCAAACAAATGCAATTTTCTACATATTCGTCACTGAGGACTTCATCCTGGTCACTGCTCATCTCATGGCCTTCTCCTGTTATCTTTCCATCAAGGTCCCTCAGTCCTCTACATAATCCATTTGAACAAAATCTAAAGACAACTCCTTGTCAACTCTCTGTCATGGACAACCCATTTTGGACCATGGGAAACACTGTGCATTCTTTGTCCTAAAAAAATTATGGGAACACCAGCACATCTCAGTTCAGCTATATCTTTCTTCCATCTTCAAGGCAGTAAGCCAGTCATAATTTCATATCTTCTATTTTCCTCATAAATGTGTTAAGGATAAGGCTACTGAGTGTGCCAGGCTACTGTAGGCACATCTTTGGGCAATCACTATCATGTTTCTAAGCATAAGATAAAAGTTAAGTACCAACCTACCCTCCTCATACCAACTCACTTCAATTTGATGGAAGAGGAAAACTCGCTGCACAGTGATAGTTCTCCAGTAGTATTCTATCTTACCCTTTAATTGAGCTCTGGTGGCATAGTGCCTAAGGCATTTGACTGCTAACCAGAAGGCTGGTGTTTCAGCCCACCAGCCACTCCTCACAAGGAAGATTGAGCAATTTACTGCCAAAGAGATACCGCCTCTGGAAGCCAAGGAAGGGTCGCTAGGAGTCAGAAATGACGTGGCGGCAGTTAGTTTGGTTTGTTTTTGGTTTACTCTTTACTTATTTATTCAATCTCTCTGAACTATTTTATAAATTAGATATCAGTTGTAAGTTAAAGCCCTAGTGTTTTGGCACTTTTTTCTTGAAAGAAACATTAATGTCTGGCACCTCACTTTGGAATATGTCAGCTAAAAGGCAACTAAAACTGGAACTAAAATAGTTATGGTTCTATTTTAAACATGCTGTTAAAGAAAGGTAACATAACAGAGTCTCAGACAGTGAGTAAGGAGTGAAGCCTCAGGCTTGGTAAAATCCAGTCCAGAGCAGGCAGTGACATATGATCCAGAAGTGTAAAAATGCTTACGTTGGTTGTTTTAGTTTCCTAGGGTTTCTGTAACACAAATACTACAAGTGAGTGTCTCGACAGAATAGAAATATATTTTCTCACAGTTCTGGAGGCCAAAAGTCCAAATCAGTGTCTTGGCCACGTTGACTCTTTATTTGTCAGTGTCCCTTGGTTCTTTAGTAATCCTCACATTGAATCTGTTTTTCCCTGTGTGAAGTTTCTTTCTGTATTCTTATCTTTTAATAAGTCATAAGTAATTAGACTTAAGATCTGCTCTACAAAGATATGACTCACTAACATAACCAAAGAAATACCTTATCTCCAAGAAAGGTCACATTTATTTTGGAGGGACCTAATTCAATACACAACACATGGTTATAGTTGGAATTATGACCAGACTAACTGGTGAAGGCAGAAATCAGAGTAGGGCCACTCATAAGCCACAAAAAAATAAAAGAGGTTTAGTAAATTTCTAGACCTAATGAGAATAGAGTGCAGTTTCAACCTCACTGCTAGCTGAGAAATAAAATAGTACAAATAGTACTGTGCTGGATCCTGATAATACTAGCCCAAGATAATCAATTGTTGGTATCCGTGGTGGAAGAATTTAAACCATGAAAATCAGCAAACACTTTAAATCAGCCATAAACATTTGACAGCATATCAATGGATATATACATATACTTTTCATAATGAAAAAAGAAAAGGGACATTTTAAAATATAACAATAAAAATTATGATAAAAATGTGTATTAGCTGTGAATATGATTTAGTTAGTTATATATTTCTTAATATATTTCCATAAATAAAAAAAAATCAATGTGATCATGATGACTATTTTCAAATTTCTATTTTCTAAAGATGCAAGTAAATTCTTCTTTTTGTCTTATGTTTGATACCTCACATGCTGTAGTGAAAGCATTAGCTCTCCATTCTCTTTTTAATGTACAGAGTATCTCATGCAAAACTGACTGAATTTTTTAAAGCAAAGTAGGATAGTCAAGTGTCCTAGAAACTAATGCTTAGTGTGAAAAGAAATGATAATGGAAATTCCACTGAAGCCTTAGTTATACCATCATATTTAGTTTCAAGGGCCATGATGCCAAAATAATTGAAAAGACACGTAGCAAAATTTATGCCAAATAGATGGCAAAGCTGATAATAAAAGATAAAGCAAGAAATTGGTTGATAAGGTGCCTCTAGCAAAAAAAAAAAAAAAAATGCTGTTTATAATAGAATTAAAGATATGGCCAAAAATATAAAAGAGAAATATCTGTTCTAAAAAATGCTCTTACACATACACACACATACACACACATACACACACATACACACACAGTACCATCCATTACAAATTACTGTAACCACCACTACTGTGAACTCAGAAAGTCCTGTACAGTTTACCAGACTGAAGGTATAAAAAGAAATCCTGAAATCATAGTATTTTGACAACATATGCCAATTTGTAGAATGGAGATGGGATTTTTAAATAATTACATATTGCATTTGCATAAATAAGAATGGTGCAAATGCAAGGACTAGTCCAATTAGTCCATTATTCATATATCACAGTATTATAAGACAACAGTGTCCTGGCTGATCATATGTGAGTATTTTGGAGGTATATTTATTAAAGCTAGATCACCGTCATCCACATTAAGAGGAGGTTAATGAATATTTTAATTTTTTCAGCTTTATGAATACAAGGCTGGAGACCAAATCAATTATCATTGCATTATGAATTTCATTGCTTTTTACTAGGAGAAAATCTCTTATTTAATTGATATTGTGAGAAATTTGATTACTTTTAACAAAACATTATAATATTAAAAAATGTGCACAATATGAAAGATTGTTTAAAAAATTATCTTTTAAATTAAATGTTTTTTATTCTTATCTGTTGTTGAGAATGTACAAAGAAAAACATACATCAATTCAACAGTTTCTAGTACATGTTAATGATATTGACTATATTCTTTGAATTGTGCAACCAATATCACCCTCTTTTCTGAGTTTTTCCTCCCTTGTTAAAATAAAATTGCTTCTGCTAAGGTTCCTATCTAATATTTAAATTGTTGTTGTCAATTTAAGCCCATATAGGTAGTTCTTAAGAAAAACAAACTACCATCAGTTCATTATCCACTTATAGCACCCTTATAAGACAGAATAGAACTTCCTCATATGGTTTCCAAGGCTGTAAATCTTTTTAGAAACAAACTGCCTCAAGTTTCTCCTGTGAAGCAGCTGATGGATTCAAATCGACAACCTCTTGGCTTGCAGCTGAATAGTTTAACCACTATACCACCAGAGCTCCTTGGATAGTTCTTAGAAGAGAATAAGAAGAGGCAGACTTACTAGTTAAGCTAAACTATTGTTTGGATTTAAGAAGAGTCCAGGGCATATTTTTTTTTTTTTTTAATTTAAGGTTTAAAGATTATCTCAGGCAATAGTTTCAGACATTCATTCAGCCTCCAGCAAGTCTAGAGTCCATGAGAATTTTAAATTCTATTCTATATTCCCCTTATCTTTATGAGGACCTTTGGTGGAATCTTTGATCAAAATGTTCATTAATTCTTCTGGTCCCCTGGCAAAAGAGGCAGTTGTTCATAGAGGCAATTAGCCATCTATACCATATTCTCCTGTTCCTGACTTCTTTTGTTGCAAGTGAGTAAAGACCAGTTGTGCCTTGGATGGCCGCTTGCAAGTTTTTAAGACCCCAAACACTACACATTGTGGTAGTTAATGTAGTAGTTCTAGGGGATAGAACAGAAGCAATAAATATGTCATTAGGCCAATGAACTGATATTATCTATTGTTATTACCATAACAATAAACCTCCAAACTAAGAAACCAAATCCCATGATATGTGTGGTTATACATAAACTACATAAACAGCTTCAGCAGCTACTCTTTTTTTTTTTTTTTTTTGATAATTGTTGTAAATATATCTATCCCAGAACTTTCATCCATTCAACTTCTTATAGGTGTACAACTTATTGGCCACAATTATAATAACTGACAGTACAATCCTACCATTAATGAATATGATTTTTCTATTACCATTAATCCTCCTTTTTCTCCCCCTCCTGCCCCTGGTAACCACTACTAAACTTTGGTCTCTATAAATTGCCTTTTCTTACATTTTGTTTTATAAATGAGGTCACACAATACTTGTCCTTTTGTAATTGACTTCTTTCATCAGAATAAAATCTTCAAGCCCCATCCATACCATAGCATGTATCAAACTTCATTTCTTCTGCTGGCTGAATATTATCCCATTGTACGTATGTACAATATTTTATTTCTCCATTCATCTTTGTATGGAGATTTTGGTTGTTTCCACCTATAGGCTATTTTGAATAGTGCTGCAGTGAACATTGATTTGCAAGTCTCTTTTGAAACTCTGCTTTCAAATTTTTGAGTATATACCTAGGAGTGGAATTGCTGGGAAATATGGTAGTTTTATGAGGAATTGCCACACTGTTTTTGATAATAAGTATACCATTTTTGCATTCCTACCAACAATGAAAAAATTCCAGATTCCTCACATGCTCCCCAAAATTTGTTATTTTCTGTCTTTCTATTGAATCTTAGCCATCCTAGTGGAAATGTAATTATATCTCATTGTGCTTTTGATTTGTATTTCTCTGATCACTAGTGATACTGAGCATCTTTTTAATGTGTTTAGTGGCCATGTGAATACCTACTTTGGTGAAATGTCTATTAAAATCATTTGCCCTTTTAGTAGTTGGATTGTCATCTTAATGTTAAGTTGTTGCAGTTTTATATGTATTTTGGTTATTAGATTCTTGTTGTATCTTTGGTTTCTGAATATATGAATATATTCTTCCAATTGATAGACCATCTTTTTACTTTTTTGCTACAGTCTTTTGATGGGGAAAAATGTGTTTTAACTTTTAAAATGGTTTCAGTTTTTGTTCTTTTTGATAACATATGGACTTTAATTTGGATTGGTACAGATTAACATCAAAAATTTTAAAAAAGAATTTTATTTTAGACATAAAATTAAGGTGACATGTCTAATCAAGAAATATTGACCAAAATATTATTTTATTACTAAATAATTGCAAACATTTCAAGACTTGTAATTAAAAAACAAACACACTACTTCTCTAATAAGCATTTGTGAAATCATTTGAATATGTTTCTACAACCTACTATTTATTTTTATTTTACAATTTAATGTTTAATTTAGTAAGGTTGTTTTCTTTTATTTATTGCAAATGTTACTGTTTTTCAATTAATGCTAGTGATATACAACTTTCATTTTAAGTATATATTATAACCAAAAATTGAGTCTATATAGAGCAGAATAACATTAGGGAAGATTGTAATGTATGTTGTAGACAGTTTTAAGATTTTGTAATTGGTAAATAAATGAAAACAGTTTGGAAAGCATTTCGGTATATAAGAATGATTCTTTAATATGCCAGCCCGTCATCATATAAGATGCTACAGGTGATGATCACAAAAGAACAGATATTGCATTATCCTACTCACATGAAATATCTAAAGTAAGCAAATGTATAGAGACTAAAGTTTATTAGTAGTGTGTAGGGGTGAAAAAGAGGGAGAAAGGAAGCCATATTGTGGGAGCGTTAAGTTTCTGTTAATGTTGTTGTTGTTGTTGTTATGTGCTGTCAAGTCGGACCCGACTCATAGTAATGGAAAAAATATGTAAAGGGATGGTGGTGATGGTTATACAATATGATAAAAGTAATCAAAGTCACTTGATTGTACATGTACAAATGTTGATTATTTGTATATATGTCTATGTGTGTATATATATATATATATATATATATATATATTTGCTTGTGTATAAATGTGTATATATATATATATATATATATATATATACACACACACACACATACAAGCACACACACACACATATACCACAATTAAAAAAGAAAGTATATGAGAAAGAGAAGAAAGGAGAGTTTTTGTTTTATTTTGTTTTTCCTTTTAAAAATATTGGCTATTTACTCTCTGTTTAAGCCAACATAGATTTTAGATTATAATCTAGATTAAATAGATTAATAAACTTTTGATTAAACACATTTAGTTTTAGAATATAAATTAAATGTTTAAATGCCATAATTCTTGTTTTTAATCTTCTTGTTCTAAGGTACCATCAAGTCAGCTCCAACTCATAGTCACCCTATGTACAACAGAATAAAGCTCAGCTGGGTTCTGAACTATCCTCACAATCATTGCTATGATTGAGCCCACTGTTGCAGCCATGATGTCAATTCATCTCATTGAAGATCTTCCTCTCTTTTCCTAACCCTCTACTTACCAAGCAAGGTGTCCCTTTCCAGGAACTGTTCTGTCCTGAGACAAAGTATCACCATCCTCACTTTCAAGTAGGATTTTGACTACACTTCTTCCAGGACAGATATATATATATAATTGTGTTAGTAACAGATGACATGAAATACGTTAGAATTTGAGGCTGTTTACTGTGCAATGTGCTATTTTAGTCGCATGAATTGAAGCATATATTAGAAACAAAGAATATGGTCCCTTCTTCAAAGGCATCCATAGAAGAGGTAGATATCATAAAAATATATGTGTTTCAGAAACACAGTGTGATTCCTGTATAGCAGCATAAAAATGAAATAATAAATTCTACCTTAAGGATCAAGAGGAACCAAGAGAGAGAGGGAAGAGAATGAGAAGTCAGTACAAGCAGACATGAGCCTGTGGATAGGAAGAAGGTATATGACAGAATGGCTTAATGAAATAGTTGCAAAAGTAGATTGAGATACTTCAAAATAAAATCGTAAAATTTCTCTGCAACAAAATACTGTGGGAGAGACGTTTGATTCTCAGTGAACATTCACATACATATGATCATTTCCTTGCTGCTCTCTGGTAAGTGGTGTTCTTGAGATTGGTTCTGCCCCATTAGCTAAGATAAGAGCACCTTATGAAGTTTCCAGTTGGAAATATTGAATAAGGTGACTTGAATGACACAAGCAGTTTGTAATAAGCTGGTTACCAAAAGGTTGTCAGTTCAAAAACATTCAGCCACTCGTTGGAAGAAAAGCTTGGCTATTTGCCTCTGTAAAAACAGCAACAACAACAACAAAATCCCATGGAAGAGTTTTACTCTGTAACACAGTGGGATTGCCATGATTGGACAGCAGTTAATAACAATGTCTCTCCTATGGCTCTCTCTGTCTCACTGCAGCAACACACAAAGCATGTTTTAATGTAAAAGATTCTCTCCATTGAATTATACATGACCTATAAGCTTCTACCATCTGCACTACAAATTGCATTTGTGATAAATAAATCTGTTTATTGTATGTTGTTAAGCCACTGATATTTAGGGATTAATTTGTTAAACCATAAAAATAGATCTGAGAAAATGGTACAAATGTGCACTTATTTAAGACAAAATGAAACAAGCAAAACCAACTATATAAAAGAAGTCAACCAATACAAAATGAAATATAAGAAAAATCTCAGGAACAGAGCAAATGTGGCGGAAAAGCAAAAGGTTATAAGCATCGAGTCCATTGAACTATTGAATCGTGACTAAACTGGAAGGATTAAAGTTCTAGAAAACAGAAAACACAATCATTGCCATGGAGTCGGATCTGACCCATAGCGAGCCCTCCTTGGGTTTCTGATGCAGTATCTCTATGGAAGTAGATTGCCCAACCTTCCTTCCGGGGAGTGGCTGGTGGGTTTGAACTCCCAGCCATCTGGTTAGCAGTCAAGTGCCTTAGGCACTACTACCAGAGCTCCCTAAGGTTCTAGAAGGGAAAGTAAATATTATAAATCTTAACAATGTAAAACAGTAAAAAATAAACACAATTAGGATGTGGAGGAGAAACTGTGGCTAAATAGAAGCCTGAATATTTTTTAACGCTGATGTCTATCCCTAACACTATAGAAAATGTGAAATCTTATATAAAAGCCATACATTGGCTAGAGCATTTTGTGAATATACTTGTCTATACAGTTGTTATCTGGGTGTTAGAAGCATTATGCTTTTAATATCTTTCACAATTCTTTTAGATATATTTCTCATTTTAAACTGCTTATAATATGTTTGGAAACCATAGACAACAGTATGAAAGAAGCAATTAAAATGTATTTTTTAAATAATATAATACTATAAAATTCAGTTTCTTCTAGTTTTATATATATATATATATATGTGTATATATATATATATGTGTGTATATATATATATGTATATATATATATATATATATAGTGATTTGGGTAAAAGTTTACAGAGCAAATTCACTTTCCACACAGCAGTACACATACACTTTGTCTCATGATATTGACTATAATTTACCCCAATGCAACAGCTCTCCTCCCACTTCCTCCTGATAGTTACCTCTTCCCTGTGTCCATCTCTCCATGCACTTCTGCCCCCTGCGATGTCTCCCTGTGCATAAACAGCCCTTCTTTCTCCCATGATTGTTCTCTCCAAGGAGTATATCTACCTGAAGAAAATGTTCAACTCATGCCTGCCTTTTGTTTGGCTGGAAGTCACAGGTGTAGGTTGAATTCCATACCTAAAGGGCAGCTAGGGGCCATAGTCTCAGTGGCTCCACCAGGCTCTATCAGACTAGCAAATCTGGTCCCCGTCTTTTTTTTTTTTTTTAATCAAATGATTTTGAGTTTTGTTCCCCATTGTTCTCCCTCTCTATCCAGGATCTCCTACATAATCACCCTCCTAGTGGTTGACAGTGGTAGCCAGGCACCATCTAGTTCTTCTGGTCTCATAGTCATATAGGCTGTGGATCACATGGTGTACCAGTCATCTTCTAGCAATATTTTTTAGTATCTTTTAAAATCTATAAATATCTTCTGTTACCAATCTTTGATTATTTGAATAGAATTCTGTTATTTAGATTTGCAATTGTTTTTTTCATTGTTTTCACTTTTTTTCCTCCCTCCACATGTTACCATATAGCACTGCATTTATTCCTTGATTCTGAAAGTATTCCATGGGTGACACAAACAGGTAGGCACTAAGTGGCACAAAAGGTTAAACTCTTAGCCACTAATAGAAAGTTTAGAAGCAGAGCGTTGACCTTTTGAACCTATTCAGAAGCACCTCAGAGGAAAGGCCTGCTCATCTACTTCCATAAGGTCACATCCTTGAAAAACCCATGAAGCAGCTCTACTTTGGAGTCATCATGATTCAGAATCAACCAGCAGTAGCAATAGGAAGTGTTAAGGGAAAATTTGCTTGCTTGTTTTATATTTGCAAATTTGTATTTGCCATTTGTATTTATCTTTCACTTGAATTTCTTATCCTTTTTTTACCCTTTTCTTTTATTAAACTAGTAGGTCACATCTTTACCCAGCATCTTATTGGGATTTTACCTCAATCTCACATTTTTGCTAGTCTCTTTATTTAGTATTTACCAATTGTGTGCAAATATGTTGGCTATAGTTTGACATTTTCCTGGTTTTATATTTTTTAAAAGATTAAATTTTTAACATTATAGTCAGTCAATTTAAAAAAAATTAAAATCTCAAAGAGTCTATCAAATATTTTCTATATGATTTTTCCTCTAAAAGCTGAAAAATCCTTTCTTTCCACAACTTTAGAAAAATATATCCCAATTGCTTTCATAATTTTCCTATTTTTAATTAAAATGACACTTTATTTTTCATTAATTGAGAATATATTAAAGATCTAATTTCAATCATTTCCAAATGTTAACTAATAGCTGAGGGCAATTAATAAACTAAATCATCCCATTTCTATTGTTATAGAATGCTACCTTATCTGCCTCTCCAACATCCATTTATCATTTCTGTCCATATATCTGACTGTCTCTGAATAGGAAATCTATTGTATCTTAAAGTATCCATTTATTTTTGTAATTTTTCAAGTGCTTGAGGGCTTATATTAGTATTTATGGATTTTCAGATGTCCTTTATGAAGTCAATAAAATGAAGTATAAATAACATTTATCTTTCCCCTTCTGATAGTTCCATCTCTAAAGCTTTCCATTTAATTTGATGATTTGTAGTAATTATTAGGAGTTCTTCAAAAACAATTAAAGTGGAGCTTTTTAAACTTTTAAAGTAATAATTACTTTTTTACTTAAGCACAATAGCCTTTATTATTTTAAAGTTATTATATCTAATTACTTAAGCTTAATATTCTTATCATTGAATTTAAAATCATAGTTGAAGCACAATATCTTTTTGCTTTTGGGACAGCATTTTGTAAAAAACAATCATTATATGGTGAATTTTGTCTATAATCATTAATATGTTCCATTTCTTATTTAATATTTCAGGATGAGTTTTCTGTTACATTATTCACTTGTTATGGCTTAAATAATTTGAGTCACTCTGTTTACAATCTGTCTCTAGCTGTTTGTGTACGCAGTTACAACTGCTGCGTTTTAGTGTAGCCCAATAATTTCTGTCATTTAATAGTGATGGAGCATTTAACTGCATCAAAATATCTCTCTTAGTTAACTAATAACTTTAATTTTGTGTTCTTGTTCCCTGATTTTTACATTTTTAAGCTTTTTTTATATTTTGATATTTCATTACAATTACTTTATTTGCATTCACTCATATATGTTAATATCAAGCTTCTACATAATAGCTGAAAATTTGAAATTGTTTGAAATATCAATTAAGAGGGTGCAGACAAGAGGGCAAAATAGGCAGACAAGCTACACAGACCATCTGCAACAACACAATGAGAAACCAACTGAAAGTGATAGAGAAGACAATCCTGGAACCCAGAGCTTTGAAGGCAAGAATAAAGAAGTGAGTTAAATATCAACTAGTAGAAGAACCAAAATGAAAACAGTAAGGACACAGACTGAAATGTGAACTGCAGGCTGTCTTGAGGGCACAGCCATTTTGAAAATTTCCTGGTAAAACCTAATAATCAGCTCTATACACTAAGGACTACGTGGACAAGGACTGCATTGGTGCTTGACAATCAGAAAGGAAAACAGCAAAAAGGAGGCAAACAGACCTGTGCACTGCCAGTGGCTGTTCTGAGGGCACAGCCACTTTGAATATTTTCAAGTGGCATTCTTACTTGGACAGCAACTTAAGAATAGGATCTTCCAATGCACTGGTGGCTGAAGACTAGAAAAATGTGATATTCTCCTCATTACTGATATACCCCACATCTTCTTGGTTGATGGAAGTGTGGCCATCTGCTGCTTCCATCACCTTCTTGACCAGCAGGAATTCCATCAAAGTCTGTACCCAACAGAGCCTGGGTGCCATGCCCCCTTTCCACTCGCCCCAGTTCCATTTGCTTTTTTTTTTTTTTTTTTTTGGTTTTATTGTTCCAATAGATTACACAAGACATTCACCAACATAACAACTTCCCCATTTACAACTCAGGGACATTGATGAAATTTTTCATGTTGTCCACAACTATTGCTATAATTTTCCAATATATTCCACCACCGTTTGCATGAACTCAATGCACAGCAAACAAAACTTCCCCTTTCCTATCCATGACCATGGCATGTTCTTCGATTTATTTAGATCTCATAGTTTCTTGAAGTAGCGTTTTGCAGTTTTCTTTGTACATGTCCGTTGGGTCTCTGGTAAGATTTATTCTCATGTATTTTCTATTTTTGTTATCTATTGTAAATGATATTGATTCCCATTTCCTTTTCACATATCTCTTTGCTGATGACGAGAAATTCAACCGATTTTTGTATCTGGATCTTGTATCCTTCCACTATGTTAAATCTTTCAATTAGTTCCAGTAGTTTTCTTGCAGAGCTTCTTGGGTTTTCTAGGTATAGGAACATATATCTTAAGTAAATAGGATAGTTTTACTTCTTCCTTACCAATTGGGATGCTTTTGTTTTTCCTTTCTTGCCTTGTTGTCCTGTCTAGGACTTGCAATGAAATGTTGAATAGAAGTGGGGATAGAGGACATCCTTGTGTGGTTTCTGTTAGCAAGGGGACTGGCTTTAGTATCTCTTCATTGAGAATAATGTTGACTGTTGGTTTTGTATGTATGTCCTTTATGTTTGTATATATGACTTCATGATTGCAGCATAAGTTAAGGGATTTCCCTTCTATTTCTATTTTTTTGAGAATGTTTACTGGAATAGGTTTTGGATTTTATGAAATGCCTTTTCTGTATCGATTGATATGATTGTGTGATTATTTTCCTTCATTTTTCTTACGTTATGGATTACATTGATTGTTTTTCTAATGTTGAACCATCATTGCATACCTGGTAAGAGTCCCACTTGACCATGATGTATTATTTAATTAATTAATTTATTTTTGATGTGTTGTTGGAGTCTATTAGCTAGAACTTTTTGAAGATTTTTGCATCCATGTTCATGAGGAATATTGGTTGGTCTGTAGTTTTCCTTTTTAGTGATGCCCTTGCATGGTATTGGTACCAGTGTTATGCTTGCTTCATGAAATTAATTTGGGTGGTTTCCTTTCTTTTCTATGTTCTGGAATAATTTGAGTAGTATTGGTGTCAGTTCTTTGAACATGTGGTAGAATTCTGCAGCAAAACTCTCTGGGTCAGGACTTTGTTTTGTTGGCTTTTTTTTTTTTTTTTTTTTTTTTTAATAATCTACTCAGTTTCTTCTTTTGTTATGTTGTTGTTGTTGTTATGTGCCGTCGAGTCGGACCTGACTCATAGCGACCCCTCCTTGGGTTTCCAAGGCAGTATCACTATGGAAGTACATTGACCCCCTCTTCCTTCCGAGGAGTGGCTGGTGTGTTTGAACCACCAGCTCTCTGATTAGCAGTCAAGTCCCTTAGGCACTATGCTACCAGAGCTCTTTCCACCTGTCTGTGTTAGTTTAGGTAAGTAGCATTTTCATAGAAATCTGTCCCTATCTCTAGATTTTCAAATTTGTTGGAGTATAGTTCTTCATGTGGAGCTCTGGTGATATAGTGCCTAAGGCATTTGACTGCTAACCAGAGGGCTGGTGGTTCAAAACCATCAGCCACTCCTCAGAAGAAAGGTGGGCAATCTACTTCCATAGAGGTACCGCCTCAGAAACCTAAGGAGGGGTCACTATGAGTCAGATCTGATAGTATCCTGATATTATTATTATTATTTCTGTTGGTTCAGTTTTGATGCCACCCATTTCATTTATTTGTGTTATTTGCATCTTCTCCTTTTTTTTTTTTCCTTTGTTAAATAACACAAATTAATGAAATGGGTGGCATTGTTAAGTTTGCCATTGATTTGCTGATTTTATAATCTTTTTGAAGATCAACTTCTAGTCTTCTTAATTTTTTCTATTGTCTTTCTATTTTCTGTTTCATTTATTTCTGCTCAAATCTTTATTATGTCTTTTCTTCTGGTGACTGGAGGCTTTTTTGCTGCTCTTTTTCTAATTGTTGGAGATGTTGTATTAAGGTGTTGATTTTGGTCTTTCTTCTTTTTTGATGTGTGTATGTATTGCTATAATTTGCCCAGTGCTTTGACTATGTCCCCAAAATTTTACAGTGCTGCATTTTCGATCTCATTTGATTCAAGGAATTTTTTAATTTCATTTTTTATTTCTTCTATTACCCAGTCCATTTTTCATGAGAATGCTATTCAGTTTCCATGTGCTTGCTCTTTTTCCATTTTTCTTCTTATTGTTGATTTCCAGTTTTATAGCATTGTGATCTGAGAAGATGCTTCACAGTATTTCAATGTTTTTAAATTTATTGAGGCTTGCTTTGTGGCTTAACATCTGGTCTATACTGGAGAATATTCCATGTGTACTGGAAAAGACTATATTGTGCTGTCGGGTGGAGTGCTCTGTGGATGTCTATGATGTCAAATTGGTGAATTGTATTGTTTAGTTCTTATATATCTTTGTTGAGTTTGTTTCCTGATGGTATATCTTTTATTGAAAGTGGTGTAATAAAGTCTCCTATTATGACTATAGAGTCATCTGTTTGTCTTTTCAATTCTGTTAAAGTCTAATATACATATTTTGGGGTTCTTTCATTGGGTCCATAGATATTTCTTATGGTTATGTCCTCTTGTTCAATTGATCCTTTAATCATTAAGTAATTTCCTTCTTTGTCTCTTATGGTGTTTTTGTCTTAAAGTCAATTTCATCAGAAATTAATATAGCCACTCCGTTTTTTGATTCCCATTTGCTTGACATATCTTTTCCATCCTTTAATTTATAGTCCATTTTTGTCTTTGTCTCTAAGGTGTGTCTCTTGTAGGCAGCATATTGATAGGCTGTGTTTTCTTAACCAGTCTGCAACTCTCCATCTCTTAAGTGGTACATTTAACCCATTTACATTCAGCATAGTTAACGACAAGCATGAATTTGTCACTATCTTTATATATAGATTTTTTAATGCGACTTTTAGGGTGTTGCTGATTTCTTTGTTCCATATACTTTTCTGTGCAGAGCTCATTCTGTTCATGAATCACTTTATCATTTCCTTCATTGCTATTGCTTTAGTATTTGCTAAATGTGCTTGTCATTTATTATTAGTTTGATATGAAAGTTCATTACTTTTCTCTGAGTTTAACCTATGATTTATTATTTTATTCACAATTTAAAACAGTCCATTTTATCTTACAATTGTCCTTACTTCCTCACCATTTAAAAGTTCTGTAACTACACTATTTTTTTTCCCTCCTTTTGGTTTGTAGTTGTCCTCATTTGCCAATTGATGTCTCTGGTTCCCTATTTAGTCTACTGTAAGCTTATTTTCTTTGGATACTGCCATAACTGGGTTGGGTTCTGGGTAATGCCATCATGTGTGTTAATGTCTCATGTTGGTTCTCAGTCTGAAGGACTCTTTTTAACATCTCTTCTAAGGTTGGTCTGGTTTTAAAAAAAAATTCCCTTAATTTCTGCTTATCTGGAAATGTCCTAATTTCACCACCTTATTTTAGTGACAGTTTTGCTGGGTATAGAATTCCTGGTTGGAATTTTTTTTTTCCTTTATCTTTCAGAATTTTATATATACTTCCCTTTGCCTTCTCACCTGTATGTTTTTTTTTCCAAGAAATCAGAGCTTAGTCTTATTGGTTGTTCTTTATAGGTAACTTTTTGTTTTTCCAGTGCTGCTTTCAGGTTTCTTTCTTTGTCTTGGATTTTGGTTAGTTTGATGATTTGTCTTGGTGATGTTCTTTTGAGGTGTATCTTATTTTGGATTCATTAGACTTCTTGAATGGATATATTCTCATTTTTCATCATATCAGGGAAATTAACTTTCAAAAAATTTTCAACAATTTTCTCTGTGGATTTTGTTTCTTCCTGTTCTGGATCTCCAATTACATGTAGGTTATTCCTTTTGATGGTGTCCACATTAGTCTTAGGGTTCTTCATTTTGTTTTGATCTTTTTTTTTTTTTTTTCCTGATTGATACCTTAAAATAGCATAGATGTATTTGTCTTCAATCCCACTAATTTTATCTTCCATTGATTCAAATCTATTTTTTTACCTGTTCAATCGGTTATCTATTTCTGAAATTTTAGTATTAATCTTCTGGGTTTCTATCTATAGATTTTGTATCATTTGTAATTTTTAATTTACTTGACATTTTGTTCTGTATTGTCCTTGAAAATTGTTCTAGAGTTTGGTCTATGTTTTCCTTAATTTTCTGAGTGTTTTCCTTGATTTGTCTCTCAATCCATTGAAGATACCTAATATAATTCTTCTGAATTCCTTATCAGGGAGTTCCAATGATGCTTCTTCCTCAGGGATGTTTTCTGGGTCTGTATCCTGGTCCCATGTTTCTACTACTTTTTCTTGCTTCTTTGTGTGGACTGTGATGGTCTGTTTTCTCCCAGAAATTATGACATCTTTATATTTATATTTAATTAGTGATTTTGTGTTGATATGATTTAGCCAAGTTTTTCCCTCCCCTTTTATTTTGTTTTGATATATCTGAGTAAGCAGTGTACTGTGTTCCTGTTGATAGCACTTATTTACTTACTACTTGTCTCCTGATGGATGTGATAGAGTATGAGAATGCATCCACAAATTTCTGTTATCTGTTTGTGATGAGCAGTTAAGGATGAGTTGTACTCATATTGGCTATTGTCTATCATTGGCCAGTTGGTGGAGAAGCAAGTGGTAACCCTCACTTAGTAGATGGGGGTGCAGTAGGTGCAGCTATGGATGGTTCATATCAACATGGTTGCTGTCTCTCACCTAATTAGACAAAAACAATAAATAAAATAAAACAAAAGATTACAAACAAGAGGAAACACACACACACACACACACACCACATAAACATGCAGAAACAATCACCAAAAGAAAAAAAAAAAAGGACCAATAAAAGGGAAAAAAGGAAAAACAAAATATTTAAAGAAATACTTTTTAAAGACAAAGAAATATAAATAGAAAAAGAGGAGGGAGAACACATTATCTGGGGAGAGGGGAACAAGAGAAAAGAGCTAGAATAATAAAGAGGAATGATAAAGAATAATAAAGAGAAAAATAAAAAAAAAGTGATGGGTTAAACCACAAGGAAGAAAAAAGATGGGAAACAGGAAAAGGGAAGAGAGAAAAAAAAAATAGAATCTGGTGAGAGAAAAATAAATAATAAAAGTATAAAGGAAGAAAAAATGAATAATTAAAAAACAAAACAAAAAGAAAAGCAAATCTGGGAATGGGTGAGGCAGGCCAGGATCTGTTGGAGCACACATACTGGGAAAGAATTCCTGCCAGTCATGAAGATGGGTGGAGGTGGAGATGGTCACATTTCCATTCAGCAAGACAGTGTGGAGTATAAGAGTGAAAAGGAGAATATCAGACCTTTCCAGTTGTCAGACTTCGGTGTGGTTTCCCATGTAAACCGAGGCCATGATATTTGAACAAGAATGCTGCCACATTAAATATCCAATATGGCCACACAGCTTTAAATACTCAAAATGACTGCACCCTCTAAACCAGAAAAAAACAAGTTGACACATAACTTTAACTACCAAACTAATTTTATATGGAAAGGAGAGAGACCTCAGATAAGCAGAGCACTACTGAAGAACAAAGTAGTAGGTCTCACACTCCCAGATCTCAAAATCTACTACACAGCCACAGTTGTCAAAACAGCCTAGCATCAGTACAATGACAGCACATAAACCAGTGGAACAGAATTGACAACCCAGAAATCTATTCATCCACATACGGTTGGCTGATCTTTTACAAAGGGACAAAATTCATTAAAGAGGGATGAGATCATCTCTTTCAGAAAGGGTGCTGGGCAAACTGGATATCCATTTGCAGAAAAATAAAACAAGATTGATACTTCATACCATAAACAAAACTAACTCCAAATGGTTGAAAGACTTAAATGTGAAATCTAAATCTGTAAAATTCATTAAAGAAAAGAATAGGGGCAGATATAGGGGACCTAATTTATGGTATAAATAGACTATTAACCATAACCCAAGATGCACAAACAACAGAAGATAAACCAAATGATTTTGACCTTCTGAAAATTAAATTCTTATGTACTTCAAAAGACTTCTCAAAAGAGTAAAAAAAGAACCCACAGAATGGGAAAGCATATTTGGAAATGACATATCAGAAAAAGGGCTTATTTCTAAAGTTTATAGAATACTCCAGCACCTCAATATTGAAAAGACAAACAATCCAATTAAAAAAAATGGGCAGAAGGCATGAACAGAACTTCACCAAAGGAGATATAAAGGCAACCAACAAACACATGAAGACATGTTAATGATCATTAGCCCTAGAAATATGTAAATCAAAACAACCAGGAGATACCATATCACCCCAGCAATAATAGCAAAGTTCAAAAAGAGAGAAAATAACAAATGTTGGAGAGGATGTGGAGAGATTGGGACTCTCATACACTGATGATGTAAAATGATACAACCATTGTGGAAATTCCTTAAAAAGTTGGAATTAGGAATACCATTTGATCCAGCAATCCCATTACTAGGTATATATCCTAAAGAAGTGAGAGGCAAGGCATGAATATATATATATGCACACCCATCTTCATTGCAGCACTATTCACAATAGAGAAGAGATGGCAACAATTGCATGCCCATCGCCTGAGGAACTGATAAATGTACCATGGTACATACACAAAATGTAGTACTTTGCAACACTAAGTAATAATGTAGAATCTGCAAAACACCACATAATGTGGATGAATCTGGAGGACATTATGCTGAATGAAATAAGTCAATAACCTCACTGCCATCGAGTCGAATCCTACTCTTAGCCACCTCTCCTTGGTTTTCCAAGGTGGTATCTCTTATGGAAGTAGGCTGCCTAATCTTCCTTCCAAAAGTCAATCACAAAAGGACAAAGATTAGTCCACAACTGTAAAAAGTCAATGAAAATTTTATACATAGAAGGAAATGGTCGATTACCAGGGATGGGAGAGGAGGGGAGGGAAAATTCCTAGATAGATTGAAAAAATATACATATATATATATATATATAAGGAAATCAAAAGTTATTTGTGGTTACCAGGAGTAAGAGGGAGCTTAAGGGGAAGTTTTTGTTTGGGGGGCATTAAGTTTATGCTAATGGTCATGGAATATTTTGTAAAAGGATAACAATAAGGGTGGTAAAACATGAAAAATATCATCAATATCCCTGAGCAGCAAAGGTGTAAGTTGTTATGTTGGTGAATGTCTTGTTGTGTATATTTTCACCACAATAAAAGGGGGAAAAAAGTGAATTTATAGCTGAACTGTGAATAAATTGTAGTATATTTGTACAATGTTATAATATAAGGAACAAAATTGGAAAATAAAATAACCAATACAGGCCATCTAATTTAAGTAAGAAAATCACTTTTTATTAATTTCAATTTATTGAATGGTTATTGATTGATACATACTGTAGTATTTCTTATTGTTTCATATTTTCTTTTATCCTTCTTAAATTAATAAATATTCCTATAATTTTAAGTTGAAAAAACTATATATAATGCCCTACTACACATACTTATGCTAGCATGTATTTAGTCCCTATAACACTGCAGTCTTGCTTTATATATATTTAATTGCTTTAATTTTTATACCAAAGACATAGTACTACTTTTACTATTGATACTTTTATATTTCTCATTAGTACTAGATCCCTTTATAAAATTAATAGTGAAAATCCTCCCCAACATATTATAAGTAGATATATTTTTGTCTCCATTATACAGACGAGAGAACTGAAGTCAGAGCGATGAAATAACTTGGTTATTTCACAGCTAGTTACACAGCTAGTAGGGATGGAGCTGAAGTTAATGGTGGAAAGTTATGTGTCTAGTTCCTACTCTTAACCTTCCTATAAATTCCTTCTCAATGAACAGGACATTGTGAATAATCATTTGTTTTCTTTTCCTAAAGGATATATGTAAAATTTTATGATCATCTCTCTAATCCTCACTTTCCTTATTTCTAAATAGTTTCCTACAGATTTTAATGTTTTAGCATTCTATATGTTTAGAATTCCTCAGTTGCATAGCATAATGCAAGTAGGCATTGTCTTTTTAGATATATACAGAACAGCTATATGGCTTTAAATGATAATATTAATGTAAAAATAAATAGTAGATATAAAATATCCTTTTGTCTATATTTTTAGAGGAAAAATATTTTTATGACAGAGATAAAGAACTATAAAATTCAGTGAATATATTAGGTCATGAAAGGGATAAAATCAACTCATGGGGTGAAATTAAGTTGAAAATACATCTGAACATAAATCAGAATCAGGCAGGTGGAGAAATGCTTACAGAGCAAAATCTTCAAGTTAAAATATACAGCCACAGTAAGTACAAAACTGCACAGAATATGAGAGAATTTGGGGAAAGAATAGGACTACACTCTTGCAGAGCTAGTGAAATAGAAAATTAGCACGGAGACAGACAGTCTGATTGTAACTTTATCAGAAATTGCCAATATGCTAATGTGGAGAACAATTGTAGGTGAAACCAAGGAGAATAAACAGAACATTTGGAGGATTTTGTCAGTTCTCAGCTGTAGGCATCCCATAGGAAATAGAATATTGAAAATCTAAAGTATTTGGATAAAACAAAATGTTTTCTTGTAAAAAAATAAATGAGGGACTGTAACTAGTTTTGATTCATCTAAAATCAGTGAGCTAACATTGATCTCTATTTCTACTAACCAAGAAACCCACTGCCATAGATTTGTATTCAGTTCGTAGCAACACCTCCTTGGGTTTCTGAGGTGATATCACTATGGAAATAGATTGCCCAACCTCTATTTCTACTAGGAAATTAAAACAAACAAACACAAAAAAATATTTAACTCTTTTGACAATGAATAGATCATCCTAGAACATATTTATCTATATGTTAATTAAAGAGCATCAAGTACATTATTTAATACATCTGAAAATAATTTTAGATTTTGTTATTTTTATTAACCTATTAGTTAAGTTTTCTTCCTCTTTATATTTTCTGAAAATGGATTCTAAAGTATTGTGCCATCCTGGCATTCAGACTCTCTGATGCCCTCTGCTCTTTCTCACCTTTCTTCACATTTTAAATATAAATACTCACACTTCTGTCTGATTATCTCCACCCTCTGCCCAAACCACCTAACTTCTCCTAATAATTCCATATTGGTAAATTTGCTAGCCTTGTGATGGTTAATGTTATATGTTGACTTGGCTTGGCTATGATTCTCAGTGGTTTGGCAGATACTGGACTGATTGCTATTTCATATTATAATATATTGTAATCATCCTCCATTTTGTGATATGATATGTGCAGTCAGCTGAGAACAAATCAATTGAAAGGTAGTCATTTTCCTTGGAGATGTGGCCTGCATGTAATATGTATGGATGTTCTGGCAAAATTCACTCTCTTCATCCTGCATCTAATTGTGGTTCTTGCAATGTGAGCCAGTAGCCTGCCTTCTAAATTAATGGTTTTGAGTTTGTTAGCCTTTGCAACTATGTGAGTCATGAGAAGCTTCCAGCCTGACATCTGACCCACAGATTTGGGACTTGCCAGCCTCCACAACTTCCTAAGCCATTTCTTTGAAATAAATTTCTCTGTACACACACACACACACACACACACACACATTACTGGTTTTGTTCTTATAAAGAGCCCAGCCTAAGACAAACCCTAAATGTCTTATCTAGCTTTCCCTTATTAATCTTCAGATTTGCATTCCTTTGTGCCTACAGTGAATTTCAAATGGTGGTATAGTATAGACAACTAAGATTCAATACATTCAAAACTGAACTCAATTATTTTTGCCCACTCTAACTTGCCTACCTATATTTTCTTCTTAAATAATCAAGCTTTAAATAAAGGCTTCTGTTCTGAAAAGGAAGAAACAAACACCAGACTGTGTGGATCAGAATTCACTTCATGGGATTTAGCTTACATAATATTATGTATTATATATAATATGTATGAAGAATAATTTATACTGAACACTCTATGATCCACCTTGGCACTATGTCTTCTATTCATGTCCTTCTAAAGCTCATCACAAATATCTTAACTTCTTCTAAGTCCTAGTTAATTTTTGTACTGTTGATCCTATATACCATTTATGTACTAACTGGTCATGTTCAAAATTATCAACTGATACCTTAATTAAGTTCAAACTAGCATCCTACAATACCTCTATATTTACCACAAAATAACTTCTCAGCTTCATCTTAGATTTATAAAATATCCTCTCTGTATGAAGTTGACCCAGTTTACTCAGAAGGGAACCCTACTGGTCATAGCATTTATATCAGAACATAATCATAAAAACTTTTTTAAGGTGGATTGCAAAAAAAGGAACCACTTAATTAATGATGGGAAAAAAATTTGTCATGTTAATTATCCTTTATATATGACAGAACTAATTCAACAACTATTCATTAAACCCTTTGAATGGAAATAAAAGACACTGAGAGAAATACAGATTGTATACTTCAGAAGTCTGCTGCATTAAGTGAGAATTCATATCCCACATTGGACTGAAAAAGAGAGTTAAGAAACCACTCTAGGTTCTTGATCATCAGGTAAGACAAAATATTAATCCCAACTTTGACTTTATTAATATAAATTAAAAGGTAGGAACACAACTGGTGCACTTAAAAGGAAAATTTCATGGAAGAGTTTGTCTTATTAAGGATCATCAAATTCAGTTCTAGTTTGAGTCCAGGGGCAAATAAACTAACTCCAGACAGAGAAAGAATTGTTCCTCTGAAGCTGAACTGCCCAACAAACACATGTGACTATCATTGGAAATATGGCTACTCTGACATGAGCTGAGTTCTAAGTGTGAAGCATATACTGGGGAATGTGAACAAAATTTTTCAAAAAATACCTTATTAATAAGTGTTATACTAAGGGTTATACTGATAAACAAAACACAAAAGTAAACCTGTTGCCATCAAGTCAACTCCCAATGTGTGCAGAGTGGAAATTTGCTCCATAGGGTTTTCAATAGTTGTGGTCATTCAGAAGCAGATCACTAAGGCTGTCCTCTGAGGAGACTCAGAGTGGACTTGAACTGTCATCTTCTCAGTTAATTAGCTTAGTGCTTAACCATTTGCACAACTCAAGAGTTTTTTTTTTTTTTTTCCTTAATGCCAATATGTTAAAATAGTATTTTGATATATTGATTGAATAAATGCATAGACATTAATTTTACTTTTTAAAAATATGAAAATTGTAAACAGTAAAATTAGATATGTGACTCACATTTCTGTCTTAAATTATATTGTCTGTTTGTTTTTTTTTTCCCTATAAAAACCCTTAAGTATCATCTTCCTCCATGTCCTTCCCACTGTGTATGTGTATGTGTATGTGTATGTGTTTGTGACTCACCCATGTCTCTACATGGGTGATCTCACCCTAGGTTCAGGTATTCATATTACAATTTATTTGTATAGCTTGGAACTTCTTTTTTGCTAAGTTGCAGATTCAAAAACAGCTGCCAACTCTATTGCCCCAATTTACCCACTTAGGCAGTGTAAACAAACAAATTCTAAAGTTTGTTAGCCATCTTGCTAATTTCACCCAGAAATTTGAGAGTCATTCTAAAATCCTAGTACTGATTCACTCCACATATACATAATCAGGAAGGATGATAGCTGGTAGGTAAAATAATTATGTATTTTACCCCTTTTAGAAATCAAGGTGGTATCTGCTTTTATTACTAACATCTGCATTCTTTCTCTTTTGTTATGTTAATTAAAACATAACTCATCGTAATGAAGATTTTATTCATAAATTCTTCCAGTACCATGGGTTGTCATTTTTCTCTTCAAAGTGAGTAGTTAGCACACATATAGACTAACTTTATAAGTATTAACTTTTACTCTATGCAATCAACTGTTTCCATATATGCTTGAAAAGTCTCCCGTCAACTGTTTCATCCATAATCTTATCCTAGAATGTAATTTAGAGCTGGGCTCAAGGACAGGAGGCAAGAAGTCAGAATATGACAGGTTTGAAGTTCAGACAGACTGCTGCCTTACTCGAGACCTTAAGGAAAATAACTATAGTACTCTCACTCTCATTTTACTCTTTTGAAAAAATAGCTTAAGGAGACATGCTTTATGAGAAATAAGCAAATGATATTTATAAAGTATTCAGTCTAAAATGTAATAAAGACTCAAAACTGGTATATTTTCTTGTTTGGCAGATAATCTATAATGGTCTTATTATGATTCCAGATGATTCCCTGCAGTTCTGAATCAGCCTAGAGGTAATGTCCAGTATGAGGAACTAACTAACTATCCATGAATGACCTGTTTGCTTCAAATAACTCTCTTACATAATGACATTGTTATATTAAAATCTATCACCTTATAAAGTTAAATTGTAGAGAAACTTCCCATATACTGAAAGAAGTAGTATTTTAAAAGACTTTATAGCATAAGGTATATTATTTCATCAATTCCCAGAGTATCTTTATGAGGAAAGTAAAAAGCAGTTTCATCTTCAGTATCTTGAGAGACACATTTGGATAAATGTTATCTAAAAACTGCAAATCTTTGTAGACAAATGAAGATTTTAGAAATTAAAATTGCTTATTTTCTATTTGTGAGAAAATTTTGGAGAGGTTGGCTATCAATGTAACGTTGTTATGCCAGAAATGTATTTGTCCCCCTGATTTAGTTTTAAATATTCATTTATTGAAAACATTAATTGATCTGCAAAAATCTCAGTAATTATAGGACTTGTATTTAAGTGGAGGACACAAGAGCTCTGGTGGCATAGTGCCTAAGGCACTTGACTGCTAGCTAGAAGGCCTAATGGTTCAAACCCACCAGCCACTCCTGGGAAGGAAGATTGGGTAATATATTTTCCCTAGTGATACTGCCTCAGAGACCCACAGAGGCGTCACTATGAGTTGGATCCGACTCGACAGCTCTGTGTTTTTTTTTTTTGTTCTTTTTTTGTTTTTATAGACAGTAAACAAGTAAATATTCAATGTACATTGCACATTGGATGAGTTTTGTGAAGAGAACTAAGCAGGAGAGGAATATAGTTAAATTGAAGAGGCTATGATGGGAATATTAAGTGTGTGTATTCGTATGATATATACGCATATTTCAAATATTTATCTTAAAATTGTAACACATGACTGTTTTAATAAGCACTACTCGAGTATACCTTGAATTATTCAATATTATTTTGGTTTATTTTCTTGAGAACTATTAAAGTCTCCCTTCACATAAGCAAATTCAATTTGTGGTAGCATTTATCAGAAAACATAAGTTATTCTTGCTAAGTTATTTGGCATTTTTAGAAATTATGTTTTTAACAAAGGACTCAGCAAGTACTTATTGAGTAGGCAATTATTCAACTAAGTTTTAGGAAGATTTTATAAAATAGTCATCTGCCTTCTCTATGCCTTCCATTCTGATCCCACACACTTAATATTGTTGTTATGTGCCGTGGAGTCAGCCCCAATTCATAGTGACCCCTCCTTGGGTTTCTGAGGCAGTATCACTATGGAAGCAGATTGCCCCATCTTCCTTCCGAGGAGTGGCATAGGAGGAAATAAACACGTCCCTGAAAATTCAGAAAGATTAAATCATTTGATGTTCTTCCAAAACACACGAAAATTTCCATACCAGGTCAATCCATATGAAAAATCTTTTCCAACATTTAGGTGATTGGTGGTTTTTGAGTGTTGTTTCATTACTAAAACAGTTCTATTTTAGAAGAACTTCTCTCTTCATTACAATTTTAAGAAATATATGTTTAAACATATAAAGTTATGTTGAATTAAGAAAGATTCCATTTACCACAAGAGAGCAAGGCTCTTTCCTCAGTCACCAACAGTGTGATAACTATTCTCTCAAAAAAAAAAAAAAAAAGACCTCACTGCTGGTGAGTTGATTCTGACTCAGTGACTCCCACTGGGTTTCCAAGGCTGTAAATCTTTATGGAAGCAGACTGCCTCATTTTTATTCCATTGAGTGGCTGGTGTCTTTGAATTATCAACCTTTTGGTTAGCAGCCAAATGCCTTAACTCTTACACCACCAGAGCTCCTTAACTATTATCTCAATTAGTGAAAAATAGTAATTTGAAATTTTACTTATATATGTGAGGTTAAAAAACTTTGCTTCTATTTATGTAGAATTTATAAAAAGTTGTATTTTTTAAAGGAATCAAATGTGTCACTTATTTTTTTCTTATATTCCTCTAAGATTTGTTTCAGAGTACTTATTATTATTATTTTTAACTATGCTTAGATCATTAGACCCCCTGGGATTTAATTGGATACTATGAGGAGAATATTGATCCTGTGCAGGTTCATATTATTTTTCAAATCAATAGCAAATATCGTACCGCCAAAAACATTAGAAATGCCTCATTAAATTAAATTTCCTTATATTTTGGAAAGGACTTCTGGTGGCATAGTGGATAACGCATTTGACTGTTAACCAGAAAGTCAGCAGTTCAAACCTACCAGTGGCTCCAAGGAAGGAAGATGGGGCAATTTACTCCCATAAAGATTTATAGCCTCAGAAACCTAATGAGGGTTGCTGTGTGTTAGAATCCACTCAATGGCAGTGAGTTTGGTTTTATATGTGTGTGTGTGTGTGTGTTTGTATACAAAACCAAACTCATTGCCTTTGAGACGGATCCCACTCATAGTGACCCCTCCTTGGGTTTCTGAGATGGTATCACTATGGAATAGATTGCCCAACCTTCCTTCTGAGGAGTGGCTGGTAGATTTTAACTGTCAGCCATCTGGTTAGCAGTCAAATGCCTTAGGCACTATGCCACCAGAGCTCCTTATATACATATATACATGTATACACATATATCTAATTATATATATGTGAGTGTGTGTATATATATATATATGTGTGTGTGTGTGTGTGTGTGTGTGTATTTGTATATTTGTATATATGTTATTGTTGTTGTTGTTATGTGCCATTGAGTCAGCCCTGACTTATAGCAACCACTCCTTGCGTTTCTGAGGTGGTATCACTACAGAAGTAGATTGCCCAAACTTCCTTCCGAGGAGTGGCTGGTGGATTTGAACCTCCAGCCTTCTGGTTAGCAGTCAAGTGCTTTAGGCACTATGCTACCAGAGCCTCTCTTGTGTCTGTAATATTTTGCTTGCAAAAAAAGTTTTTAATAGGTATAATTTTATAATTTACTTCAATATTTGATAAGGCTAATTCCTCATCATTACTCTTGAGTTTAGTCTTTTCCTGGCTATTTAATTTTTAGGTAAAAAAGATCTATCAAATTCATAGTATGTATTGCCAAATTTCCACAAGGAAACAAAAATTCCTTTTCAGTTTTGACTATGATTGCCTAAATAATGTATATATTTTTTTATTAATTTGGGTATTTTATGTCCTCTCTTAAAATTTTATTTACTAAATATGTGCATATTTTTATCTTTATGTCTTTATATCAACACACTCTTTTCTCCTTCAACAGAAAAAAAATATTAATGTAAAATTACATTTAATCTTCATACCATAATTTCACAACATAAATATAATATAAATGTTTAAAATAATGCATTAGGAAAAAAATTAATGTTTGCTTTTATACCCTGTGATGAAATATGTGATAGACAATGAAGATACAGTAGATAAATCTAATACATATAACTGGGCTTTATAGAGCTTATTATTTATTTACTTTTCTTTTAAATTGTGCCTTGGGCACAAATTTAAAAAGCAAATTTGATTTACATTCAACAGTTCATGCACATTTGATTTCAAGGCCCCAATTACCCTCCCAGCCATAAAACTATCTCCTCCCCTCTCTTCCCTGTGACTACTCCCTCCCTGTGCTCTTCTTAACTTTGCCTGTCTGTCCAGCTTTCCTTCTATGTGAATGATGCCCCTCTGGTGTCTCATGGCTGATTGATCTAAGAGCATCTCCCTAGAGTATGTGGGTGCCTAGTCCTGGGATAGGTGTTCTGTGTATAGGCCTTTCTACTGTCTGGCTGAGAGGCAATCCATGGAAGTGAGACCATTTCTAGCCCCAAATGTTAACCCAGGGCCATAATCTCAGGGGTTTCACCAGTCTCTATCTGACCAGTAATTCTGGTCATTTTTGTGTTTTTGCATTTTGTTCTACATTGTTCCTCCCACTCTGTCCAATATCTCCAGTTTTGATCCCTTTCCAAGTAGTGGACATTGGTAATCAGACACCATCTAGTTCTTCTGGTCCCAGAGTCATGAAGGCTGAGGTCCTCATAGTACATCTTATCCTTATTTCCAGATACCTTTGATTGTCTTCACTCTTCTTTTTTCTAGACAAAGGGAGACCAATAGTGGCATCCTAGATGGTCACCTCAATGCTTTTAAGATCCCAGTCACTACTTACCAAATTATGTTGTAGAACAAGATTTTTATGTATATTTTGTGCTGATTGGGCATGAAGTCCCCCAAGTTTACAGTCCAAGCCTGCAGGCCTGGTAATTCTCTCTCTTAATGTGTTTGATTGTCTCTGAGAAGTTACTCCAACTCTGCCTTCTGTTGATTCTGTAGTGTAAGTGGTTAATTTGGTAGCACGAGTGCATATGTAAGATTATCTTCAGCCAAATCTGTCCTTGGTCTGGGGTATATTCCTGTTTGCCTAACCTCACCTTATCTGCTCACCTGTCTATGCATTTATATGTAGCCTAGTGTTTGGTGTTAGTGACAATGCAGTATTGTGCATGTACTAGTATTTGCCTCTGTTGTCTCTATCTTATGCGCACTTTTCAGTGTCCTTCCTTTCCCCAATGTCATCATGCTGGTCACAGACTCTTTCCATACTGTCCCTACCCTCACCCAATTTGACCTGTGACCCCCAATTAGTCTGAAATTTTCCCTTCCCTTCCATCCCATGCCCAGTAACTAACAAAGAGTATTTTCTTCCCTGAGTAAACCTTTTCTTGACTTTTTAAAATAACAGAGTTGTACAATATTTGTCCTTCTGTGATTGACTTATTTCACTCAGCATAATGTCCTCTGAATTCATCCATATTGTGAAATAACTTGTGTACTCTTCATTATTCTTTAATTTTGCATAGAATTCCATTGTGTGAATGTACCATAGTTTGGTTATCCACTCTTCTGTTGATAAGCATTTATTTAGATTGTTTCCATCTATTTGCTATAGTGAATTGTGCTGCAAAGAACATGGGTGTGCATATGTCTGTTCATGTCCTGTCTCTTGCCTCTTTAGGATTTATTCCTAGTAATGGAATTGCTGGATCAAATGGTATTGCCTTCTTCAGTTTTTTTAAGGAAACTCCATATTATTTTGCAGTCCATCAGCAGTGTATGTGATTTCCAATCTCTCTGCAAGCTCACCAGAATTTATTTTCTGCCTTGTTGAACTTTGCTGTTATTGCTGGGGTAAGAGGACATCTCATTTTTGTTTTTATTTGCATCTCTCTAATGGCTCGTGCCAAAGCCATTTGACTGCTAACCAGAAGGCTGATGGTTCAAACCCACCAGCCATTCTGCAAAAGGATGACTGGGAAATTGACTTCCATAAAGATTTACTGCATTGGAAACCCAAAGAGAATTGCTATGAGTTGAAATTAACTCAATGGCAGTGAGTTTGGCTTTGGTTTAGTTTAATGGCTACTGATTGTGAAGATTTCTTCATGTGTTTGTTGGCTGCCAGTGTATCATCTTGAATAAAATGTTGAAGTTTTCTAAATTTTGGAGATAAATCCCTTGTCAGATATGTCATAGCCAACTACATCCCCCACCCATGCCCCCCACAATCTGTAGGTTCTCTTTTTACCCTTTTGAAGAGGTCTTTCAATGCACATAAGAATTTAATTTTTAAAAAGTCCCAGTTATCTAGTATCTCTACTGCTGTCTGTGCTTTTGGGCTATGCTTGATAGTCGATTTATGCTGTAGATTAAGGCCCCCAGATTTGCCCCTATTTTATCTTTGATGAGTTTTATAGCTTTCAGTTTTACAATTAAGTCTTTGATCCAACTTGAGTTTGTTTTTGTGTATGGAGTGAGGTATGGGTCTTGTTTCATTTTTCTGCAAGTGGATATCCAGTTTTGCCAGTCCCATTTGTTAAAGAGGCTATCTCTCCCCTTTTAATGCATTTTGGCCCTTTTTCAAAATCAGCTGTCTATAGATGGATTTGCCTATTTCTGGGTTTTCAATTTTGTTCCTTTGGCTTATCTGCCTATCATTGTATAAATTCCATTCTGTTTTGATTACTGTGTCTGTATAGCATGTTTTGAGATCCAGTAGTGTGAGGCTTCCTACTTTGTTTTCTTCTTCAGCAGTGTTTTTCTTATCCAGGGTCTCTTTCCTTTTCATATGAAATTAGTGATTGGTTTGTCCATGTCCTTAAAAAATGTTGATGGAATCTGGATTGGGATTGTATTGAATGTGTAAATTGCTTTGAGTACTATTGACATTTTCACAATATTCAGTCTTTCTATCCATGTTCTTCCATGTATGTAGACCCCTTATATTTTCTTGTAGTAGTGTTTTGTAGTTTCTTTGTATTGTTCTTTTGTGTCTCTGGTAAGATTTATTCCTATGTATTTTATCTTTTTGGTAGCTATTGTAAATGGTGGTGTTTTTCTCATTTTCTTTTCAGAGAGCTCTTTGCTGTTGCAGAGGAATACAACTTATTTTTGTATGTTGACCTTATATCCTGCAACTGTGCTGAACTTTTCTATTAGTTCCATTATTTTATTTTATTTTATTTTTTTGTTGAGTCTCTTGGGTTTTCTACATATAGGATCATGTCACCTGAGAATAGGGATAGCTTTACTTTTTCTTTGCCAATTTGGATGCTTTTTTTAAATCTCTTTCTTGCCTTGTTGCCCTAGTCAAGACTTCCAATACAATGTTAAGTAGAAGTGGTGATAGAGGACATCCTTGTCTGGTTCATGTTTATAAGGGGAATGTTTTGAGTTTTTCCTCCATGAACAATAATGTTGGCTGTTGGTTTTATGTATATGTCCTTTCTTATGTTGAGGATTTTGCTTTCTATCCATATTTTGATGAGTATTTTGAACAGGAATGGGTGTTGGATTTTATTGAATGCCTTTTCTGCACCAATTGATATGATCATATGGTTCTTTTGTTTTGTTTTGTTTACGTGGTGGATTACATTGATTGTTTTTCTGATGTTGAAAAATCCTTATATACCTGGTATGAATCCCAATTGGTCATGATGTTTTTTTTTTTGATACGTTGTTGGATTCTGTTGGTTACGATTTTGTTGAAGATTTTTGTGTCTATATTCATGAGGGATATTGGTCTGCAGTTTTCCTTTTTAATGATGTCTTTCCCTGGTTTGGGTATCAGTGTTATGCTTGTTTCAAAGAATGAATTTGGAAGTATTCCATCTTTTTTATGTTCTGGAATAGTTTGGATATTATAGGTATCAGCTCTTACCTGTCCATTTGATGGAATTCTCCAGTGAAGCCATCTGGGCCAGGATATTTCTTTTTTTGTGTGTGTGTGTGGGAAGTTTTTTTTTTTCTTCATTCTATCTGATGGGGTTACTTTTGGTAGGTCTTGTGTTTATAGAAACTTGTCTATCTCTTCTAGGTTCTCAAATGTGTTGGAGTATGTTGTTGTTGTTGTGTGCCGTCGAGTCAAACCTGACTCATAGCGACCCCTCCTTGGGTTTCCGAGGCAGTATCACTACGGAAGTAAGATTGCCCAACCTTCCTTCTGAGGAGTGGCTGGTGGGTTTGAACCGCCAGCCCACTGGTTAGCAGGCAAGTGTCTTAGGAGTATAGTTCTTCATAATATTCTGTCACTATATATATATATATATATAATTTCAGTTAGTTCTGTTGTGATGTCACCCTTTTCATTTATTATTCATGTTTTTTGCATTTTCCCTTCGTTTTCCTTTGTTAAATTTGCCAATGGTTTGTCCATTTTCTTAATCTTTTTGAGGAACCAGTGTCGTGTTTCGTTAATTTTCTCTATTGCTCTTTTTTGTTTTCTGCTTCATTTATTTCTGCTCTCTTCTTTAATATTTCCTTATTTCTGGATACTGTACATTTCTTTAGTTGCTCTTTTTCTAATTGTTGGAGTTGCTGAGTTAAAATGTTGATTTTGGTTCTTTCTTGTTTTTTGGTGTGTGCATTTCTTGATATGTATTGACCTCTTAGTACTGCCTTTGCTGTGTCTCAAAGGTTTTGGTAAGTTGTGTCTTCATTCTCATTTGTTTCTAGAATTATTATTATTATTTTTTTAATTGCACACTTCATTTCATCTGTTACCCAGTTTTTGAACACTGTATTGTTGAGTTTCCACATATTTGATTTTTTTCCCCCCTTGGTCTTCCTATTATTGATTTCCAATTTTATAGCACTGTGAT
>NW_006922295.1:906728-908829 GCF_000298275.1 Orycteropus afer afer | reverse complement strand
ATTATCTTCTGTGTCTGTGTTAATTGGTTTCCCTTTTCTTTGTTGAAGAGGGTCTGTGCAATCCTTCTGCCTAGTCCGCCATCTTGCCCCGCCTCCACTCTCTTTCTCTTGACTGGTTCATTTAGTCCATTCACATTGAGTATAAGTAATGAGAGGTATAAATTTATTGCTGTCATTTGATTGTGGTTTTTGCTGTGTTGTTGGTGATTTCCTTGTTCCAAATATTTTTATATGCTGAGTTCCTTTTTTTATCAAGTGTTATTTCTTTATTCTTCATTAATGGCTTTGTGCTTACTAAGCCCCTGTGTTTTTCTTCTTCCTGACTTTGCTTAGAAGGAATGTTAATTTTCTTTGTGGTTAACCTGAAGTAAATTCTTATCTCCTGAAGTTTGGAACAGTCAGTTCTATAAAGACATTTGCCTTTCTTCCTCTCCATTTAGAAATTTTGTAATTAAAACTTTTGTTTCTTCTATGATCTTTGTTGCTGGTGTCATCTGTAGATTGATTCCCTTGTTTCTCTATGTATATTTTTTATGAGTTTATTTTGAGCATCTATTTGTGGTTTATTTTCTAAGTGGTGGTGTGTAATGTCTTGATTTTAATTTGTTGTTCTGTATTTCATGTTCTCTATTGAAATAACTTCCTTTCTCATTCCTTATAGGCTTGGTCTGGTTTTCACAAATTCCCTTAATTTCTGTTTGTCTGAAAATGTCTTGATTTCACCCCCATATTTTAGGAACACTTGGCTGTATAAATAATTCTTGGTTGATAATTCTTTTCCTTCAATGTTTTATATATACCATATGTGGTGTGGTAAATTATGTAGTGTGCTTTTCTAACCATAAGTCTTTGTAAACTCTGTGGTGGAATTTGCCATGAGCGACTGAATAGTTCCTGACTGCTAAAGTTATCCACCTGAGGTATTTCTGTTGAACCAGCATGAAGTAATCTTCCAGGAATTTCACTCTCAGTTGTATAAAATTCTGATGATGGGATTGCTTAGTGGTTAGTCTGCCAGGCTCAAAAGGAGCCCTTCCAGAGGCAGAAGAAGTCTTTCTGACTGCTGGCTGAGAAAGTCATGCTTCTGAGGGAAGCACACTCCTGAGAGACATGAGAGACACACACTGCTGAGAGAGAGATGCAAGAGACATACACACTGAGAGAGACAAAAGAGACTGTTAGCTGAGAGACAGCGGGCTGAAAGAGACTGTGTGTGTTCCTGAACTTGAGTTGCAATCTGTTTCTTCCCTAATAAACCCCATAATCTGTGAGTTCTCTGTGGTCAGTGCAGTGAATTTTCAAACCCAGCAGAGAGGTGGTGGGTGTTGTGGGAGGAGTGGTTGGTGTCAGGGTTGGTGAAAGGACTGGAAGGAGGCAGAATGTCTGGCCTCGCAGGGATAGGCCTTGAGCTATTGATGGTGATTCTGTCTTCCTCTTGTGGGATTAGAGGAAGTCAGAAGATGTGGCCTCTCTGCCCTTTTGGCACCATACCTTTGTCTTCTTTCCTGAATGTTTTTTGCTGAGAAATTAGAGCTTAATCTTATTCTTTGTCTGCTGTGGCATTTTGCTTTTCTTGAACTGCTCCCAAGATTCTTTCTTTTTCTTTGGTTTTGGAAAGCTTGATTGTGATATGCCTTGGTGACTTTCTCTTGGGATCTATCCTGTATAGGGTACATTGAGCTTCTTGGATGGTTATCTTTTCTTCTTCCATGATACGGGGAAATTTTACTGTTAGCAAGTCGGAAAATGTTCTCTCTCTCTTTTTTTTTTTTTGCCTCATATTGTTCTGCTATTCTAATCAGGTATATGTTGTTTCTTTTCATGTCATCCCATATAACACTTGGGCACTCTTCATTTCTCTTAAATATTTGTTCTTATTTTTCTTCATGCAGGCTGGAGTCAAGTGATTTGTCTTCTAGCTGGAAATTCATTTTTCAGTCAGTTCTAGTTTATTCTTTTGTGTTTCCACTGTGTTATCTAATCCCATAATTTCAGTGTTCATCTTCTAAATTTCTAATTGCTGTTTTTATGTGAGTTCTAATTGTGCATTTATTTTGTTACTCTGTTCTTGAATGATTTAATGATTTTCCTGAATTCTTCC
>NW_006922295.1:902182-906562 GCF_000298275.1 Orycteropus afer afer | reverse complement strand
TATATATATATATATATATAACTTCTGAATTGCTTCTGAGATAGTTCTATTCCTTGTTCTTCTTCTATGATAGATAATTCTGTAATCTAGGCTTTAATTTCTATTATCTGAACCTGTTTTTTTTATTATTATTATTATTTGAGGTTGTCTGTAGTTTCCCAGACATTTTGAAGTTGTTGTCTTTAATTGTTAGTTATGTATTGATTTGTATCATCCTGATTTTATGTTCTATTATATCTGAAAATGTGGAGTAGCTGTACTTCTTTGGTTATTAACTCTGCTGTATTGGGTCACTTCCCCACTCTCTTTGTGTTGGTGGAGTTACTGGTGGGGATGTTGGTGCAAGTCTCTGTTCATCATGAGGAGGATTTGGAGTTGGGACAAGCAGGTGTTGTCCACCATTTGTCCTTGATCCTATGGTGCAGGAGCTCTTTGTGTTACCTGTCTTTTGGGTGAGGTGTTCAGTATAATAGCTCTGGTTGCATAATGGAGGTTTAATGTGTTCTTCCTATTAGACAAGATGGGGAAGGGAAGGAAAAAGAAAAGTATAAGATGAGAACCCCAGGCTAGAAAGGCAGAAGGAGTTTTCCATGATTAGGGAAGATAATTCAGTCAGCATTGCAGGCATGAGCAGGGCAGCCTGGGTCTTTCTGGGACCCTATCTGCTGTTGCTGATGCCCTGCTCTCAGTCAAAGACCCAAGTTCCAAATTGACAGATGCCCCAAAGGATAAAGGGCCACTACATATTGGGTGTACCAACAAGCTACAAAATCCCAGTACACAGATCCATTCTGTGCCAGAAAGGGTCACCAAGAGTTGGGCATGAACCCACTGTAATTCCCTAGTTCTGGGGCTCTGCCTACTTGGAGGGAGTGTCTCCCTTTCCCCTACACACTTCCAGACTCCGTGGCAGCCCAAGCCAAGGGGCATCTTGATCCGATTCCTAGTAAGATTATCATTCTCACTCAGAGCCCCAGCTCACCTCAAAAAACTTGTGGTGTGGCTGTTCTGAGTCCCCAACACCTGTAGGTTCTATATTTTTTTTTCCTTCTTTCCCTCCTCTTCAACCTCTTTTGTTTTTCTCATGACTTCTCTAAGTCTCCTTCTTCTTCTCCAGGGCTGGGATGATTAATTTATTTTTTCCACTCTTTTAATATGTTTTCTTTGTTCACTTTCAGTGAATCTAACACTTATCTTCTCCTTGGTTCCTCATAACTCCAGTATTATTATTTGTATCTGTGTTACCTTGTTACTCAGTACCTCATTTGGAAGAGGGACTAAATGTGCATGCTATCTGTATGACTCCATCTTCCTTCCCCAAGAGCTTTCATTCTAATGAGTGAAATAGGTAATTAAAAAACAACAGTAAAAATAATCAAAATAACTTAGCAACAAAACTCTATCTTTTGTTGCCAACCCCTCAGCATTTTCAACTGCTCTGTATGTTATTCAATTTCAGAGCCAAGTAGATGTGTTTTTTGATGCTCCAGTTTATCCAGTAATCAAGAGGCCAAAATAGTCAGCTTGGTTTTATTGCACAGGACTTATTGAACCAGGAGCATGCCTTACATCAAAATGTATAGTATGCGGTAACAAAATTGTCACATTTACTCAGATAAATAACAATAATGATAAAGTCCCAAAAACAGCAACAAAAAAATATTTATGATTTACAGTGCCTCGGGAACTGTTCAAATTTTTCTTGCATTGGGTTAGTGAATGTGACTACAGGAAATGAGCCCACAGTGACTGCCATGATGATATAATCTATGAGATCATGAAAGTAGCAACAAAAAATACACATACTTCTTTCATATTGGTGAGGCTACTAATATAACCTGGGGTAATTTATGATTACTTTTAAGAAGAGTAAAGTTACAGACAGTACTGAGACTAATAGTTTGTTACTTTTCATAATATTTAATTTTGTAGTTTATTAAGAATTTTTCCACATGCTTTAATTGGTCCTCAGAAAAAAACTGATATGATCAAAAGGACATGTTTTATTGATATATTTTGTGAATATAAAACCTTGGTCTACAAAGTAAAATATTTTGAGTAAATTTCCATTATTAAAAAGGAATTTGAGAGTAGACATTTAAATAAATAGAAATGATAAAATAAAATACAATGTGACTAGCAATACACATTTCATTTTAGGAGTTAAAGCCCTCTCTGTTCTTTCTACTAAGCTACCCAGATGTTTCTTAACATGTTCTTCCACCATTACTCTATTTACACAATTGATTGTGGTGCTGAATATTAATTTTTATCACTATCAAATCAATAAAAATCAAATTCTTAAAACATTTGCATATGTTGCATGTGTAATCTTTTCTATGCATAAAATCTTTCATTCAAAATAAAGCACCAGTTACATTTGAAGATCATCACTGAAGAAAATCCATTTTCATGAAATTTGATTTGCAACAAATTGTACATTTCTATCTAAAAAATCTGCATACCAATTGATTTTCTTTGGCATGTAGATTTTATCAAAACAAAACAATCGTCTTAATTTTTAGTTCTTCTTGACTTTCCTTTGCATGGAATCCCTAGATGGTTTTTAACAGAATCAATTACAGAAACAATTAGAAGGACACTCTAATAATGCCTCTAATTCTATAGAAATTATAAATAAATTTACTGTTTAAAAAAAAAAAACAGTATTCTCTTATTTGCAGTGCACAAAGCTGTACAATATATAAAAAGAATTTGAAGTGATATATTACATTTCATAAAATCCCTCTATATTTTGAATAACTATACTGTTGCCTCATCTAGAGCAGAATGTGAAATTTCTAATTTTCACTTCCAAGGTCATTCATGTTTAGATATGCTACACCACTTGAACTAATTTACAGATCACAGTATCAGCCAGGACAAAGTTTCTAATTTCCAGGGTGAAACATCTCATTTCTCAATTTATCAGAAAATTTCATCTAATAAAATCATTGTTATTGGAAGTGTGACTTTAGAAATGAAATCAGGTTCTTCCAGGAAGAAACACTGTAGGCATTTGATAAAAATAATGATTTCAATCTATTATTTGAAGGAGATACTATATTCTGCAACATTTTGTCATATATCATTTTGAACTATGTTCCTTCTGAATTTCATGAAGTGTGAAGTTTTGTGAGTCTATTATTCCATTATTTTAAAATATTGTGTCATTCTGCCATCCTGTTACTTATATCCACTTTTTTTTGTATATATTCAATAGATGCCTTCCACATTTTAACATTTTGTTGCATAATATTGATAATTAAATAAGTGCAGACTTAAGTACAGAGTTTGTCTTACCTCCTAGTAACTAGTTACTAGTAGTTCTTAGACTGAATTCTGATTCCTATTTCTAACTTCTACCTGGCCCAAACGAAATGTGTGCATGAAAGACATTGACTGGCTAGAATTATTTGTGTTTGAATAACATACCATAAATTGTTCTAAGAATTTCATGTGCACTACTTTTCTTCATTAATTCCAACTATTTTATAAAATAAATGATATTTCCTATACCACGTTAAAGACAAGAAAAAAAGAATTTAGCTAAATAAGGAAATTTGATAAAATTTACACAATTACTTAGACTTGGAGCAATGATTTAAATGCCTACCTCATGAGTCATTATTCTCCTCAACAATCTTGAATTATCAATATTCAAAGAAGTAAAAGTGTTACTGGGATCCATGTCTCCTCATAGATGATCTGATATAGTGCTGACAAATTCTGGTTGTATAAATAAATCTGCCTCTGGTATCCTTCCAGGGTAGCACATTTTAAGTTTTTAAATGAGTTCCCTTTTACTCTGAATTCTGAGTTCTCTCATTTTTAATATCTATGATTATCAACTCAAGCAACAACATAAAAATGTTGAGAGTACAAGAAAGGGCTTTTTTTTTTTTTTAATTTTTACATAAGTTTGTTTTACTTTGAACTTAATCAATGAATACAATTTGAAGATGATAGAAGTGCTGCTGGAATTTGTTTCTCTGCTCCACCAGTGAATAACCATGTGTCACTTTGAATGTTCTTCAAGAGTTGTGACCATTGGCCATAAACCTAAAAGTATAAAGTTTATGGCATACATATATATTTAGGTGAAACCTAAAACTATAAAGATTCTCAAGGAAAACCTAGGGACAAATTTAGGAGCTCTAATATATATTATGTAATATATGTAATATGTAATAATTATATAACATTTATAATATTTATTATTATTATATATATAATTATATGTAATAATATGTATTAGGGTCCCTAAATAGCACAGTGACTAAGGCACTTGACTGCTAACCAGAAAGCTGGCGGTTCAAACCCACCAGCCGCTCCTCGGAAGGAAGGTTGGGCAATCCTACTTCCATAGTGATACTGCCT
>NW_006922295.1:900814-901317 GCF_000298275.1 Orycteropus afer afer | reverse complement strand
AACAACAACAACAACAACATTGATGTCCTTATTTCTTTTTCAGCAATCTCTTTGCTGGTGTAGAGGAATCCAACAGATTTTTGGATGTTGATCTTGTATCCTGCCACAATGCTGAATCTCAACTAGTTCCAGGAGATTTTTGACTGAGTCTCTTGGGTGTTCTAACTATTGGGACATATCATCAGCAAATAGAGATAGTTTGTCTTCTTCCTTACTAATTGAGATGTCTTTGAGTTTCCTTTCTTACCTTATTGCCCTGGCTAGGACTTCCAATACAATGTTGAATAAAAGTGGTCATGGAGGGCATCCTTTTCTGGTTCCTGTTCACCAGAGGAATGGTTTCAATCTCTGTCCATTGGAAATATTGGTGGCTGTAGGTTATGCATATATACCCTTTATTATGTTGAGGAATATCCCTTCTATTCCTATTTTGCTGAGAGTTTTGATCAGGAATCGGTGTTGGATTTTATCAAATGTCTTTTCTGCATCAATCGATATAATCA
>NW_006922295.1:880703-899479 GCF_000298275.1 Orycteropus afer afer | reverse complement strand
ATATTTTACTGTTGTTGGGTGAAGTGTCTTTTAGATGTCTATAAGGTCAAGTTGGTGGATTGTATCATTTAGTTTTTCTTCATTTTTGTTGAGTGTTTTTCGATTTGTTCTGTCTTTCATTGAAAGTGGTTTTTAGACAGGGTTCTCGAGATAAACAAAACTAGTAAAGCTTATATATAGAGAGAAGAGAAAGTTATCTTCGGAAATTGCTCACACACTTATAGAAGCTGGCAAGTCCAAAATTCTTGGATCAAACATCATACTGGTGGCTTTTCCCAAGTCACACAGCTGTAGGGGTTGAGAAGCTCAAGGTTGTCAGGCAGTAAACTGGCTGTTGACTTCAAAGAATGAGGAATCCAAGATCCCCAGGCCAAATGGTGGATTGTTTGCTCACAGACAGTAATAGGCAGCACAACAGAATCCTGATCCACAGAAGAATGTCACTTTTTCTAGGATGTCCATAAATATACTGGTAGAAGGACTCACCCCTAGGAAAACTCCATTTCAATGGATTGGATGCTCATATACATCTTATCCCCTCATGGGAATGACCACATCACAACTGCTTAAACCACACAGAATTGTGGTCCAGCCAAGTTGACATACAGCTCCAACTATCACAGTGGTGTATTAAAGTCTCCTACTATGACTCTGGAGTCATTTATTTGTCTTTTCAACTCTGTTAAAGTCTGGTTTATGTATTTTAGGACTCTTTCATTGGGTCCACAGATATTTATTATGCTTATATATTTTTGTTCAATTGATCTTTTAATCATTATATAATGTCCTTCTTTGTCTCGTATGGTGGTTTTGATCTTAAAGTTAATTTTATCAGAAATTAATATTGCCACTCCTGCTCTCTTTTGGTTGCCATTTGGTTGATATATCTTTTTTTCAACTTTTGAATTTTAGTCTGTTTTTGTGTTTGTCTCTATGATGTATCTCTTCTAGACAGCATATTAATGGGTTATGTTTTCTTATCCAGTCTGCAACTCTCTATCTCTTGAGTGGTGCATTTAATGCATTGACATTCAATATAATTATCAACAAGTATGAATTGATTGCTGTCATTTTGTTATGTGTTTTTCATGGCATTGCTGGTTTCTTTGTTCCATAACATTTTCTGTGTTGAGATCTTTTTTTTTTTTTTTTTGGTGAATCATGTTATCATTCTCTTCATCGTTGTTTTAGTCTTTGCTAAATATTTGTGTTTGTGTACTTTTCTTATTGTGGTGTGAAGGTTTATCATCTTCCTTTGAGGTTACCCTGTGATTTATAATTTGCACCTCAAGTGTAGAACAGTCCATTCTATCTTGCAACAATCTTGACTTGTTCACCATTTGGAAGTTCTGAAGTTACACTGTTTTCTCAATCCTTTTGTTTTGTAGTTGCCCTCATTTGCCAATTGACGTCTCTCGTTCCCTGTTTATAATCAGGTAAGCTTACTTTACTTTGGAAACTTCCATAACTGGGTTTGTTTCTGGGTTATGTCATCATGAGTGTTAATGGTTAGTTGTTGTTTGCTATTATTGGTTCTCTGTTCAAAGGGCTCCTTTCATTATCTTTTGCAAGGTGGTCTGGTTAAAAAATTCCCTTAATTTCTGTTTATCTGGAAATCTAATTTCACCATCATATTTCAGGGACAATTTTGCTGGTCATATAATTCTTGGTTGGAAATTTTTCCCTTTCAGGGTTTTATATATACAATCTCATTGCCTTCTCACCTGCATGGTTTTTGCTGAGAAATCAGTGCTTAGGCTTATTGGTTGCTTTTGTAGGTAACTTTTCGTTCTTTTCTTGCTGCTTCTAGGATTCTTTCTTTGTGTTTGGTTTTGGTGAGTTTCATTATGACATGTCTTGGTGATTTTCTTTTGGGGTCTATCCTGTTTGGAGCTCATTGGACTTCCTGAATGTATTTATTCTCATCTTTCATTGTTTCAGTTTAGTTCTCTTCCAGCAAATCTTGGAAAATTTTCTCAGTTGTTTTATTTTTCTCTTCCTATTCTGGAATTCTGATTGTTGTTGTTGTTGTTATGTGCCATCGAGTCAGACCTGAATCATAGTGAGCCCTCCTAGTGTTTCTGAGGCAGTATCAATACAGAAGTAGATTGCCCAACCTTCTTGCTGGGGAGTGGCTGGTGGGTTTGAACCACTAACCTTGTGGTTAGCAATCAAGTGCCTTAGGCTCCTGGAATTCTGATTACATATAAGTTATTCCTTTTGATGGTATCCCACATGAATCTTAGGCTTTCTTAATTTTTTTTTTTTTAATCTCTTTTTTCTGATTGATCCTGTTCCAAAGAACTATTCAGGTATTGTCTTTAAGCTCATGAATTCTGTCTTCCATTGATTCAATTCTGTTCCTTTGCCCTTTCAATGTGTTATCTATTTCTGAAAATTTAGGCTAATCATCTGTATTTTGATCTGTAGATTTTGAGTAATTCCTAATTTTTCATTTATTTTGTCATTTTTTTCTTGTATTTTCTTCCAGAATTGTTCCAGGGTTTTGTCTGTGTTTTCTCATTTTTTTTTTTTTTTTCAGTGTTTTCCTTGTTGTCTCTCAATCCACTGAAGGTAACTAAATATAATTACTTTGAATTCCTTATCAGGGAATTCCAGTGTTGTTCCTTGTTCAAGGATGTGTTCTGGGTCTGTATCCTGCTCCCTTGTTTCTACTGTTATTTGTTCTTTTTTTTTTTATGGTCTGTGGTTGTCTGTTGTATCTGAGACATTGTGATTTTGTTATATTTATATTTAATTGGTGATTATATATTGGAGTGAATTGCCCAAGGTTTTCATTTTTTTTGTTACTTTCTTTCATTTTTCTTTAATATATCTGAGTAAGCAGGGTACTGTGCTCCATTATTCACCAATTGGCAGCACTTATGCATTAACCACCTGTCTCCTGGTGGTTGATAGAGAATGAGAGTGACTGCACAGACCTCTGTTGACTGTTTGTGAAGAACAGTTAAGAGTGAGTCACGCTCTTATTGGTGGTCATATATAATTGGCCATTTGGTGTAGAAAGAAGTAGTGGCTCTCACTAATTAAGTGGAGCTGTAGGAGGTGTGGTTATGGATGCATTGTATGGGCACAGTTGCTATTTCCCACTTAGTTAGACAAAACAAAAATCACACCATCAAAAAAGTAAGAGCAAGAGGACAAAAGACAAACACTATATATACACACAGGGAAAATCACCAAAAAGAGAATAAAAAAAGAAAGAAAGGCAGTAAGTGAGAGAAAATATAAATACTTTAAAAAGCCAAAAGAGATATGAATAGAAAAAGGGAGTGAAGGAACCTGAAATATTTGGGGAAGTGTAATAAGAGAAAAGAGGTGTTGTTGTTGTTGTTAAGTGCCGTCGAGTCATTTCTGACTCATTGCAACCCCATGCACAGCAGAACAAAACATTGCCCGATCCCGCGCCAGCCCCACAATCCCTGCTATACTTGAACACATCATCACAGCCACTGTGTCAATCCATCTTGTTGAAGGCCTCCCCCTCTTTCGTCGACCCTCCACCCTACCAAGCATGACATCCTTCTCCAGGGAATGGTCCCTTCTTACAACATGACCAAAATAGGTGAGATGAAGTCTGGCCATTCTCGTTTCCAAGGAGCATTCTGGCTGCACTTCCTCCAGGACAGATCTGTTAGTTCTCCTAGCAGTCCACGGCACTTTCAGCATTCTTCGCCAGCACCAAAACTCAAAAACATCAACTCTTCTTCAGTCTTCCTTATTCATTGTCCAGCTCTCACATGCATACGAGGCAATTGGAAATATCATGGCTTGTGTCAGGCACACCTTAGTCCTCAAGGAGATATCCTTGCTCCTCAGCACTTGAAACAGTTCCTTCGCAGTTGACTTTCCCAATGCTACACATCGTCTAATGTCCTGACTGCTGCTTCCATTGGCATCGATTGTAGAACCAAGCAACGTGAATTCCTTCACAACCTCAATGTTCTCTCCATTTATTGTGATGCTGCTCATTGCTCCAGTTGTGAGGTTTTTTGTTTTCTTTATATTGAGACGTCATCCATTCCGCAGATTGCACTCTTCAACCTTCATCTGTAGGTGCCTTAGAAAAGAGGTAGAGTAGGAGAATATCAAAGAAAAAAGTGGAAAAATACAAAAAGAAAAACAAGGAATGGGGAGAACCACAAGAAAAAAAATAAATGGGAACCAGGAAAAGGAAAGAGAGTAAAAGCTGAAAAAGATGGGGGGGGGCAGAGAAAAGTTTTGGAACAGACAAAAGCAACATATTTAAAAAAAAAAAGAAAAAGAAAAAAAGAAGAAGAAGCAAAAAATTTGGGTGGGAAAGTCACGACACCCAGGCTCCATCAGAGCTCACAAAGTGGTATGGAATTTCTTTTTGCCCAGAATGTGGATGGGAATGAGGGATTGCCACACCTTTCCAGTCCTTAGTCTCCGGAATGTCCTTGGGGTCCCAGCAGGTGGAGCCTATTCTTAGGTCCCTGGAATCTGAGATAACATTGTAGCTTTAAATATCCAAAATGGTGAACAACTTGTAAGCATTCAAAATGGCTGTACCCTCTGGACAGCCAAAAGTATACAGCTCAGCCCATCTCCCTCTTTGTTGCTTCTCCTTTTATTCACCAGCCACCAGTGCAGTCCTCCATGCAGCCCCTGGCTAGCAGGGCCATATTTTAGGTTAAGATTCTTAGGTCCTAACGCCACTTGGCAATATCCAAGCTGTCCTTGCCATCAGGATTGCTTGCAGTCTGCAGCTCCGTATGTCTCCTTTTTCAGTGTTTTCATGCAGGTTCTTCTACTAGTTGGAGTTTAGTCCACTTCTGTATCCTTCCTTTCAAAGCTCAGGGTTTCAAGATTATCTTCTGTGTCTGTGTGAATTGTTTCCTCTTTTCTTTGTTGAAGAGGATCTGTGTAGTTTGTCTGTCTGTTCTGCCATCTAATCAGATCTCCCGTATGGTATTAAATGGCTGATTTTTTGGAAGCAGGTGACCAGGTCTTTTGTCTCAAGTGTGTCTGAATAAACTTGAACCTCCAGTCTTGCAGTTAGCAGCTGATAATGTTAATATTTTGCATTGCCAAGAATTTCACAGAGGAATAAGTCATGGATTAATTGAAAAAAAAAAGTAAATGAATGCATGAATGAACAAATTAAACAAGTTATAGTTGGAAATTAGCAAAGTTCCAATATTGAGTCAACAGAGACTAGAAGAGACTGATCTCCTATCTTTCTCTCCACACACAAGAGACATGTATTGTGGGCTGACCTTACACCAGAGCAATCATATTCCTCAGTAGGGAATGTGTGAGAAAGCAGGTTTATAGCCAGGAAATCTAGGCACTGCGTGGAATTTGTGTTTTTGGGGTGGTACCTGTGCAAAGGGTTTGTCCAGGAGCATCAGCTGATTGCACATGTAGAATATGGAGACTTGGGATGTTCGCTACTGGAGCATTTCCCATGGGAAATAACTTAGTTTGAGTACAGCTCCAACCACCAAGGAAAGGATTCCTTATAATGTGCTCCATAGAAATTCAGGGTGAGTACCTTCAGCCATTTGCACACAGTTCTGCTATGTCATAACAATATATCATCTTCTCTAGCTGTAGAGTTGTGCTAGTAATATTAGCTATATTATAGGATCATTGAAAGGATTAAATGAGTTAATATACAAAACACGTAGAAAAATACCTTGGATATAATAAAGATAATATGAGTATTGTTATATTATTTGTTGTTAGCTGTCTTCAAGTTGGCCCTTAATACACAGAAATCTCATGCACAACACAGTGAAATGTTACCTTATCCTCCACCATCTCAGTCGTATCCCTGTATAGTTGTAGATTGTATGATTAGATTGTTATGATCCATAGAATTTTCATTAGCTGGTTTTCAGTGGTAGGTTGCCAGATCTTTCTTTCTAATGTAATCAGTCTGGAAGCTTTGCTAAAATCTATTCAGTGTCATGGTAACTACTGATTACCTCTGACAGACAGGTGGTAGCTATAAATGAAGTGCATTAACTCTTGGGTCTTCCCTATGGAAGGTGAGAATTTTACCACTAAATCAGGGATGTTCTCGTGTATAAGTGTTAGCTGTTGTTATTACCAATTTATTCTACAAAACAGGTCCATCATCCCAGGAGCAATATCCCAGACAGTTGCATGTAGAATGAATACATTTCTCAACATATAGCAAATGCAAATGCTTTCAATGGAATTTTTTTTTCTTTTTTAATTTTTTTTTTCTGTTTCCATATAAAGAGATATTTGTTTTAAACAGTAACTGTGTTTAACAAAACAAGTAATTGGCTTTTGAGTCTTACAGAAATGCTTCCCATCCAGATTGTGGTGCTTAGTTGTAGAGTGGCTTTCAGCAAAACAAAACCACCTCAGTTTCCTTATCTTAGATAAGATATCTATTAGAAAAAGCTTATATACTGAGGTCTTTAGTATACCATTCAATAGCATATTATCAGTGCTTAATTAATGTGTTCCTTCTCTGTTCTTTAACATGACTAAAAGCCTTCTCAAATGTGAACTTTATTAAAAACAAAAATTAGGATTCATTTGATTTTAAAATTGCTTAAGTAGCTAGACACTTTGGCTGTTTAGTTGATTCAGCTGTCTGGTTGAGACTTGTAGAATTAGAATAGTATTATTGCTTGTGAATGTTTTATGAAATGGAAGTTACTTACATACCAGATGCTGTGGCATAAAACTATAATGTTAATAGAGAATTATGCTTCCTTTCAGAGGCTTTAAGCAGATTTAAGCACTTTTGAGTAGGGCTCATTGTATTTGCTTAGCATTCCAAAATATTCAACCAAATTATCTAATAATTTCTGAACATTATGAATTTTAAGGTCAAAACATGGAGGAGGATCCTAAGGCATACTTCTTCACAGACATCTTTTTAAGACAAACAATTCCATTTTGTTTCCTTTTTAAAACAATATTTTATTGAAATTTTTGGGGAAAGTTTTCACAGGAAGTTAGGTTCCTATTTGACATTTCCCACACAAATTATTCAAGGACATTAGTTACATTTATCACAATGTGTCAGAATTAGCTTTAATTGTTTTCTGTTTGTTCCATTCTAAGTATTCTACTTTCCCTGCTGCCTTATATTCTCACGTTTGTTTTTGAGAAATTACTGACTTTTTGGTTTCTCATAAGATGTCTTTTAAGTAGAGCACCAATCTTAGAGGTATTATCCTTTATTTTGTGTGCCTTTCTGCTTTTCATTAATAGGTGACGTCAAGGGATAGGCTCAGTTAAACTTTTAAAGAGTGTCTTAGGACAGTAGTCTCTGGGAGTCCTCTCTTCTATAAGGGTTCCAGTTTATCTAGTTTTTTTTTTTTTTTTTTTTTTCAGAATTTGAGTACTGCTCTCCATTATTCTCCCATTCTATCCAGAACAATCTATTGTGACCCTGGTTAAAATGACCAGTGGTGGTACGTAGACACCTTCCAGTTCTTCTGGTCTCAGGGTAGATGAGGTAGTGATTTATGTCGCCTTGTTTTTTCTCTAAGCTTTTAGTTACTTTCTTACTCTTTAGTTCCTAGTGACTACAGATCTATAGTGGTGTCTTAGATAGCCACTCACAAGCCTTTAAGACCCAAGATGCTACTCATTTCATGAGTATGCAGATGGTGATTTTGTGAACTATGTCATGCCAATTGACTGAGCTGTTTCAGTAGACAATGGTCCTAAACAGTAAGACCCAGACAACCAATCTTAGAAAGAATTTGATTATGCCTGTGGAGGATAGAATTTGTGTCTTCAATGAATATATATGACTAAACCTACATATTTATGTAAAATAGGTAATTCTCTAGACCCTGCATCTATCCATATACCAACATACATATACCCATCCTTACATGCTCAAGCACTTCTTTTTACTTTAGTTGTGCTGTGTTCAATACATCTACATTCACTGCCACATTTCCTGTCACAAATAAATAACACAATATAGCATAACATATTTTCTATGATCTAAAGCATATTTTCCCCTACCCCCATATCTCCCTGATAATCATCAACAAACATTGGTCTATATATAAATATCTATTCTTCTCATACGAGTAGGATCATACAATATTTGTCCATATATGCTTGACTTATTCCACTTAGTATTATGCTGTCTATGTCCTCCATGTTAGAATATGTTTCATGCATTCATCATAGTTCTTTATGATTACATAGTATTCCATTGTATGTATATATCACAATTTGTTTATCCATTCATCTATCAATGTACTTTGGTTGTTTCTTTTATTTGCTACTGTGAATAAAACAACAATGAGTACAGGTGTACACATATCTGCATGTGTCATAATTTTTAGGTCTCTAGGACATGTACTTCCACCACTCATCTGTCAGTCTGTTGTATTGTGGTGGCTTTTGTGTTGCTGTGATAGCCGATGCTATGCCATCAGTATTTCAAATATGATCAGGGTTACCCACAGTGGACAGGTTTCAGTGGAGCTTCTAGATTAAGATAGAGTAGGAAGCAAGAAGAGGTGGTCCACTTCTGAAAAAAATGGCCACTGAAAAGCTTGTGAAGAGCAGTGAAACTTCATCTGATACAGTATTGGAAGATAGGCCCATCAGGTTGGAAGGCACTCAAAATATGACTGAGGAAGAGCTGCAACTTCAAAAAGAAGAAGTAACCTCAATGTCATTGGTGAAATAAAGCTTTAGAGAACCTACTTTGCTAATTTGACATGAATAAAATTAAAAGTTGTTTTTTTTGTTGTTAAGTGACACTTAGTTGGATCTGACTCATAGTTGACCCTATGCACCACAGAATGATACACTGCCTGGTGCTACACCATCCTCACAATCATTGTTATGCTTGAGCCCATCATCGGAGCCATTATCAATCCATCTTTTTGAAGGTCTTCACCTTTCTTGCTGACCTTCTACTTTCAGAATCATGATATCCTTCTCCAGAGATTGGTCTGTTCTGACAAGATGACCACAGTTTGTGAGAAGTCCAGCCATTCTTGCCCTTAAGCAACATTCCAGCTGTAATTCTTATAAGAAAAATTTGTTCATTCCTCTGACAGTCTATAGTATTTTCAATATTCTTTATCAATATCACAATTCAAAAGTGTTAGTTCTTCTATCTTCCTTATTTATTGTCTAGCTTTCACATGCATATGAAACTACTGAATATAACTTGGCTTGCAGCAGGCATACTTCAATCTTCAAAGTGATGTCTTTGATCTTCAACACTTTAAAGAGGTCTTTTAAAGCAGATTTACCCAGCATAATACATTGTTTGATTTCTTGACTGCTGCTTCCATGAACATTTATTGTCAACCCAAGTAAAATGAAATCCTTGACAATTTCTATCTTTTCTCCCTTTATCATGATTTTGCTTATTGGTCTGGTTGTGATGATTTTTATTTCCTTTATGTTGAGGCATAATCCACAATGAAGGCTGTAGTGTTTAATCTTCATCAGTAACTGCTTCAAGTCTTATTCACTTTTAGCTACCAAGGTTGTGTCACCTGTATATCACAGGTTATTTATGAGTCTTCTCCAATCCTGCTGCTGTGTTGTTCATATAGTTCAGCTTCTCAGATTGTTTGCTCAACATACAGATTGGATAAGTATGGTGAAAGGATACATCCCTGATGCACTTTTTCTGACTCTAAACCATAGAGAATCTGATGTTCTGTTCAAATGACTGCCTACTGGTTCCTGCACAGTTTCCACCTGAGTACAATAGAATTTCCATTTGTCTCAATGTCATACATAATTTGTTATGATCCACACAGTTGAATGTTTTTGCATAGTAAATAAAACAAAAGTAAACATAATTCTTTTATTCTTTTCTTTCAGCCAAAATTCATCTGTCATCAGTAAGGATATTTTCAGTCCACAACTTCTTCTGAAAGCAGCTTCAATTGCAGGCAGTTCTTTATGTAACTGCTGCAATTATTTTTGTATTATTTTCAGCAAAATTACTTGCATGTGATATTAATGATATAATTTGATAATTTCAACATTCTTTGGACTATTCTTGAAATGATCTCTAAATTCATGTGGGATATACTCAGGGTCATATTTTGGCTCATGTGGACTTATTTTAATTTTCTTCAGCTTCAACTTGAACTTGTATATGAACAATTGAGGGTCTGTTCCAAGGTCGGCCCACCGCCTTATTCTTACTGTTGATATTGAAGTTCTCCTTTGTCTTCACAGCAGTAATAGATATGATTCTTTTTTAAGCCATCTGACAAAGTCCACAATTATAGTCTCTGTTTAAATTGTTGAAAACATGTACTTTCAATGAATAAGTGTTGGGTCTTGCAAAATTCTGTCATGCAATCTCCAGGATCATTTTTGTCACCAAGCTCATATTTTTCAACCAGCCGATACTTCTCTTTTGTTTCCAACTTTTACATTCCAATCACCAGTAGCTATAAATACTTTTTTATTACATGTTTGGTAAATTTAAGACAACAGAAGTTCATAAAAAAAACTTTAACTTTTTTTTTTTTCTTGGCTTTAGTGGTGGGTGCATAAATCTGAATAATATTAGTATTAACTGTGCTTTCTCGTAGATGTATGGATAGTATCTTATCAGTGACAGCATTGAACTTCACATTAAATTTTGAAATGTTATTTTTGAAGATTAATGTGATCCCATTCTTCTGCAATTTGTCTTTCCAAGCAAAATAAACCTATGATTGTCTGATTCAAGTTGCAAATACTAGACCATTTCAGCTCACTAATGCCTAGGATATTAATCTTTGTGAGTTTTATTTCATTTTTGAAAAATTTCATTTTCCTGGATTCATACTTTGTAAATCCCATGTTCTGATACTTAGTGAATGTTCATAATCATTTCTTCTCATTTTGCCACTACTAGTCTGTCAGTTTGTTGTACTACGGTCCTTGAGAGCAACAAATATGACCTTGAGTCTATCCCACTTGAATTTAGAGATCATCTCAAAAATAGACTCCACACATTGAACACCAATTTGTGAAAACCAGACAAGCTGTGGGATGACATCAAAGGCATAACACATGAAGAAAGCAAAGGATCATTTAAAAGATAGGAAAAGAAGAAAAGACCAAAATGGTATCAGAAAAGACAGAAACTTGCTATTGAATGGAGAGTAGCCAAAGTGAATGGAAGAAATGATGAAATAAAATAGCTGAATGTAGAATTTCAAAGGGCAGCTCAAGAAGACAAAGTATGATATTATAATGAATTATGCAAAGACCTGGAATTAGAAAACCAAAAGGGAAGACTATGCTCAGCATATCTCAAGCTGAAAGAACTGAGAAAAATTTCAAGTCTCCAGTTGCAATACTGAAGGATTCTATGGGAAAAAAATATTGAACAATGCAGAAAGAACCAAAAGAAGATGGAAAGAATGCACAGAGTCACTGTACAAAAAGGAACTGGCAACATTAAACCTTTTCAGGAGTTAAAATTTAATCAAGAACTGATGGAATTGAAGGAGGAAATTCTAGCTGCTCTGTAGGAAGTGGCGAAAAGGAAAGCTCCAGGAATTGATTGAATACCTATTGAGATGTCTCAACAAATGGATGCAGTGCTGTAGGTGCTTACTTGTTTATGCCAATAAATTTGGAAAACAGCTACCTGGCCAAATGACTGGAAGAGATTCATACATGTGTCCATTGCAAAGAAAAGTGATCCAACAGAATGTGGAAATTATCAAAAAAAATTTCCTTAATATCACATGTAAATAAAACTTTGCTGAAATTAATTTAAAAAAAAAAAAAAAAGAACTAGTGTTGCAGTATATCAACAGGAAAATTCAAGCTGGATTCAGAAGAGGATGTGCAACAAAGGATATCATCATTGGTGATGTGAGATTATTTAGCAAAGAATCCAAGTTTACCTATATTTTATTGACTATGCAAAGGCTTTGTACTGTGTGGATCATAACTCATTATGAACAACATTGTGAAGAACAGGAATTCTAGAACATTTAATTTTGTTCGTGAGGAATGTGTAGATGCAACAAGAGGTAGTTATTCAATCATAACAAGCAGGTTTTAAATCAGGAAATTCTTTGTCAGGGCTGTGTCTTTTCACCATATCATTCAATCTGTATACTGAATAAATAAGCTGAGAAGCTGGACTATATGAAGAAGAATGAAGCTTCAGGATTGGAGGATGACTCATTAACAACCTGCAATATGTTGGTGACACAAGCTTGCTACCTAGAAGTGAAGAATACTCGAAGCAGTTACTGATGAATGTCAAATAATACAATCTCCTTTATGGATTATATGTCAACACAAAGGAAAAAAATACAATTGGATCAAAAAGGAATATCATAATGAGAAAAAATTGAAGTTGTCAAGGATTTCATTTTACTTGGATCCACAATCAACATCCATAGATGCAGCAGCCAAGAAATAAAAGAAGGTAATGCATTGGGCAAATCTAATGCAAAAGACCTCTTTAAAGTGTTAAAGTGCAAATATGTCACTTTAAATACTAAGGTACACTTAACCTAAGGCATTGTCTCTTCAATGTTGTTGTTGTTGTTGTTATGTGCCGTCGAGTCGGCCCCGACTCATAGCGACCCCTCCTTGGGTTTCCGAGGCAGTATCACTACGGAAGTAGGATTGCCCAACCTTCCTTCTGAGGAGTGGCTGGTGGGTTTGAACTGCCAGCTGTCTGGTTAGCAGGCAAGTGTCTTAGCCACTATGCTACCAGAGCTCCCAATTGAGAGCCGGAAAATGAATAAAGAAGACTGCAGAAGAAGTGATGTGAATTGTGATTTGGCAAAGGATATTGAATATAAAATGGACTTCCAGAAGAATGAACAAAGATATGTTGGAAAAAGTATAGTCAGAATACTGCCTTACAAGTGAGAGTGGCCAGATATTGTCTCTTGTAACTTTGGCCATGTTATCAGGAGGTATCAGTCCCCAGAGAAGGATATCATTCTTGATAAAGTAGAGGGTCATAGAAAAAGGAAAAGGCCTTCAGCAGTACCTGCAAGAATGGACTCAAGCACAGCAATGGTTGTGAGAATGGAACATGACTAGACAGTATTTTGTTCTGTTTTATATAGGTTCACTGTTAGTGAAACTAACTCGATGACATCTGACAACAACCGTCTAGGAGTGAGATTGTTGGATAACAGGATAGACTTATTCCTAGTTTTTTAATGAAGTGTCATATTATTTTCCATAGTGGTTGTACCACTTTACAGTCACTGACAATTGATAAGTGTTATAATCTATCCTTATCCTTGCCAATATTTGTTGATATATGCTGTTTTTACCACTGATATTTTAACCAGGATAAGATAGTGTCTCTTTTTAGTTATGATTTGTAGCATACTGCCTAAGGCACTTGACTGCTAACAAGAAGGCTGGCAGTTCAAACCCACCAGCCACTCCTCAGAAGGAAGGTTGGGCGATCTACTTTGGCAGTGATACTGCCTCAGAAACCCAAGGAGGTGTTGCTGAGTCAAAACTGACTTGATGGCAGTAAGTTTGGTTTGGTTTAGTAGCTAACAACTGTGAAAATCTTTTCATATTTGTTTGGTGTTTGGGTGCTCTCTTGATGAAGGTGGTTTTTTCATGTCCTTTGCCATTTTTTGATTAGGTTGTTTGTCTTTTTGTTGGTGAGTTAAAGTTTCTATAGATTTTGGAGATTATGTTCTGATTGGATAATTCATTTTCAAAGATATTTCCCCTTCTATATGCTGCCTGTTTACTCTTTGAATAAAGTCTTTTGATAAATACAAGTTGTTAATTTTTATGAGGACTCACTTATCTATTTTGTCTTATATTTGCGCATATATTATTATGTTTGTTACCCTATATTTACAAAAGATTAGGTTCCATAATCTCCTGAGTATAGTAAATTACCTGGTATGGATTTTCTAGCCGTAAGTCTTTGTAAACTTCATGGTGGAATTTGCTATGAGAAACGGAGTAGCTTCTGATTGTAAAAGTTATACACCTGGGGTATTTCTGTTGGGTGTGGCACAAAACAGTGTTCTGGGAAGTTCACTCTCTCTCAGGTGTGTAGAATTCTGATGTTATTATTGGTTAGTTTGGCCACTCTGCCAGGCTCAAAAGGAACCCTCCTAGAGGCAGAAGGCTCTCTCTGACTACTGGTTGAGGAAGGACGTGCTGCTGAGAGGAAATATGCTCCTGAGAGTTATGCTCTGTTAAAAAGATACACAAGAGACAAACATTGCTGAGAGAGACACCAAGGGACATGCACTGCTGAGAGAGAGACTGTGAGAGACAGTGGGCTGAAAGAGACTGAGCATTTTTCTTGAACTTGAATTGTAACCTGGTGCTTCCCTAATAAACCTAATAATCTGTGAGTTCTGCATGGCCACTGCAGTGAATTATTGAACCCATCAGAGAGGTGGTGGGTGCTGTGAGTGGAATGGTTGGTGTCAAGGTTGAGGAAAGGGCTGAAGGGAAATGGCATGTCTGGCTTCACAGGGATAGGCTTTGGGCTGCTGATGGTGATTCTATCGTCCTCTTGTGAGGTTAGAGGATATCAGAAGATGTGGTCTCCCTGCTCCTTTAGCATCTCCCTACCAGGAATTTTATTGTTTTAGGTCTTTGATCCATTTCAAATTAATTTTTTTGTATGGTGTGAGGTATGTCCCTGTTTCATTTTTCTGCAGGTGAAGATCCACTATTTATTAATGAGACTGTTTTTGCCCCAATGGATAGACTTTGAAACCTTATCAAAAATGAGTTGCCCATAGATGTCTGGCTATGAGGCTGGAGGCTGTGCCGGAAGGGGTGTACATAGTGGACTAGTTTTGGTGGAGCTTCTAGACTGAGAAAGACTCAGAAGAAGGAATAGGTCATCCACTTTTCAATGAATTGGCTGGGGAAAACCTTATGGATAGTAGTGGAATACTGTCAGATATATTAGTGGACAATTTCATGTTTAGCCCTGAAACATTGTCCAACACAGTGATGGAAGATGAGCCTCTTAGATAGGAAAACACTCAAATTATGACTCGGAAAGAGCTGCCTCATCAGAATAGAGCCTACCTTAATGATATGGATAAAGTAGAGCTTTTAGGGCCTCCATTTGCTGATGTGACAAAATTCAATATAAGAAACAGCTGCAAACATCCATTGATAATTGGAACATGGAATATACAAAGTATGAATCTAGGAAAAATGGAAGTTGTCAAAAATGAAATGGAATGCATAAAGATTGATATCCTAGCATTAGTAAGCTAAAATGGACTGTATTGGGCCATTTTAAATCAGACAACCATATGATCTACTATGCCAGGAATGACTAATTGAGGAGGAATGGTATGGCATTCATTATCACAAAAACTGTTTCAAGATCTATCCTGTAGGACAATGTTGTCAGTGTTAGAATAACATCCATGCACCTGCAAGGAAAGCCAGTTAATACTATTATTATTCAAATTTACGCACCAACCACCAAAACCAAAGATGAGAAAATTGAGGATTTTTACCAACTTTTGTAGTCTGAAATAGACCAATTTTGCAGGATCAATGACTTATTAATTGCAAATACTTTTTTTTTCAACAACACAAATGTTGGCTATACACATGGACTTTACCAGAAGGAGTAAACAAGAATCAGATTGACTACATCTGTGGCAAGAGGAGATGGAGAAGCTCAATATTTTCAGCCAAAACAAGGCCAGGAGCTGATTGAGGAACTGATCATCAACTGCTGATTTGCAAGTTCAAGTTGAAGTTGAAGACAATTAAAGCAAGTCCAGGAGAACCAAATATGAACTTGATTATATCTCTCCTGAATTTAGAGACGATTTAAAGAATAGACTTGATGCTTTGAACACCAATGACTGAAAACCAGAGGAATTGTGGGATGATATCAAGAACATCATCCATGAAGAAAGCAAAAGGTCATTAAAAAGACAGGAAAAGAAGAAAATACCAAAATGTATGTCAGAAGAGACTCTGGAACTTGCCATTGGATGGAGAGTAGCAAAAGCAAATGGAAGAAATGAGTAGATAAAACAGCTAAAGAGAGGATTTCAAAAAGCAGCTTGAGATGACAAAGTCATAATTATAATGAAATGTGCAAAGACATGGAGCTGGAAAGCCAAAGAGAAGAACATGTTTAGTGTTTCTCAAGCTGAAAGAACTGAAGACAAAATTTAAGCCTTGAGTAGCAATATTGAAAGATTCTATGGGCAATATATTGAATGATACAGGGAACATCAAAAGAAGAAGGAAAGAATACACAGAGTCACAGTACCAAAAAGAATGGGTTGATGCGCAACCATTTCAGGAGATGGCTTATGATCAAGAACCAATGGTATTGAAGGTAGAAGTGAAAGCTGTACTGAGGGAAGTGGCAAAAAACAAGGGTCCAGGAATTGATGGGATTCCCACTGAGATATTTCACCAAAGGATGCCACACAGGGGGCACATAATTGGCTATGCCAAGAGATTTGGCATACAACCACCTGGCCAAATGATTGGAAAAGATCCATATTTGTACCCATTTCAAAGAAAGGTGATCCCACAGAATGTGGAAATCATTAAAAAATGTAATTAATATCACACTCAAATAAAATCTTAAGATAATTCAAAACAGTTGCAGCAGTATATTGACAGAGAACTTCCAGAAATGCAAGCTGGATTTAGAAGAGGAAATGGAACAAAGGATATCATTCCTGATGTCACATGGATCTTGGCTCAAAGCAAAGAATACCAGAAAGATGATTACTTGCATTTTATTGACTATGCAAAAGCATTTTATTGTGTGGATCATAACAAATTGTGGATAACATTGAGAAGAATGGGAATTCCATAACACTTAATTTTGCTCATGAGGAAATTGCACATAGACCAGGAGGCTGTCATTCAAACAGAACAAGGGGACACTGCATGGTTTAAAATCAAGAAGGGAGTGAATCAGGGTCATATCCTTTCATCATACTTATTCAATTTGTATACTGAGAAAATAATCTGAGAAACTGGACTATATGAAGAAAAACATGGCATCAGGATTGAAGGAAGACTCATTAACAACCTGTGTTATGCAGAAGGCACAAGTTTGTTTACTGAAAGTGAGTATGACTTGAAACACTTACTAATGAGGACTGAAAAAAAAAACAATCTGCAGAATGGATTACGTCTCAATATAAAGAAAACAAAAATCCTCACAACGAGGCCATCATGATAAATGGAGAAAAGTTTGAGGTGGTCAAAGACTTCATATTACTTAATTCTACAATCAGCATCAATGGAAGCAGCTGGCAAGATATCATATGTCGAATAGCATTGGGCAGATATGCTGCAAAGGACCTCTTTCAAGTGCTGAAGAACAAAAATGTTTCCTTGAAGACTAAGATGCACTAGACAAAAGCCACGGTATTTTCAGTTGTCTCAAATGCATGTGAGAGCTGGACAATGAAGAAGGAAGACCAAAGAAGACCCGATGTTTTTGAGTTGTGGTTGATGAAGAATGTTGAAAGTACAGTCTTAAAGAAGAACTAACAAATCTGTCCTGGAAGAAGAGTAACCATAATGTTCCTTGGAAGCGAGAATAGCCAGACTTCATCTCACCTAGTTTGGTCACGTTGTAAGAAGGAACCATTCCTGGAGAAGGATATCATGCTTGGCAAAGTGGAGGGATAATGAAAACAGGGCAGGCCCTCAATGAGATGGATTGACAAAGTGGCTGCAACAAAGGGGTCAGGTATACCAAGATTGTGGGGCTGGCACAGGACTGGGCAGTGTTTTGTTCTGTGATACATGAGGTCACTATGAGTCAGAGATGACTTGACAGCACCTAACAACAGCAACATAGATGTCTGGGTTTAATTCTGAGTTCTCAATTCCATTCCACTTATCTAAGTGTCCATTGTTGTTGTTGTTGTTAGGTGTCATCGAGTTGTTTCTGACTCATAATGACCCCATGCACAGCAGAATGAAACATTGCCCAATCCCGCATCAGCTCCATGAGCCCAGCATCACAGCCACCATGTCAATCCATCTCATTGAAGGCCTCCCCCTCCTTTGTTGACCCTCCACCCTACCAAGCATGACATCTTTCTCCAAGGAATGGTCCCTTCTGACAACATCACCAAAATAGGTGAGACAAAGTGTGGCCATTCTCACTTCCACGGAGCATTTCGAGTGCACTTCCTCCAGGATAGATCTGATAGTTCTTTTACAAGTCCATGGTACTTTTAGTATTCTTTGCCATCACCACAACTCAAAAGCATCAACTCCTCTTCAGTCTTCCTTATTCATTGTCCAGCTCTCACATGCATACGAGGCGATTAGAAGTATCATGGCTTGTGTCAGGTGCACCTTAGTCCTGAAGGAGACATCCTTGCTCCTCAGCAGTTGAAACACTTCTTTCATGGTTGACCTTCCCCATGCTATACGTCGTCTAATGTCCTGACTGCTACTTCATTGGCATCGATTGTAGAACCAAGCAATGTGAATTCTCAGCATATAGATTGAATAAGTGTGGGGAAAGGATACAACCCTGATGCACTCCTTTCCTGATTTTAAACCAGGTAGTGTCCCCTTGTTCCATTCTAATGACAGCCTCCTGGTCAAGGTACAGGTTCCTCATGAGTACAATCAAGTGTTTGAGAATTCCCATTCTTCTCTATGTTAGCCATAGTCTGTCATGATCCACATGATCAAATGCCTTTGCATAGTCAATAAAACACAAGTAAACATCCCTCTGGTATTCTTTGCCTTGAGCCAAGATCCATCTGACAACAGCTATGATATCCCTTGTTCCACGTCCTCTTCTG
>NW_006922295.1:834587-880318 GCF_000298275.1 Orycteropus afer afer | reverse complement strand
GAGGCTTAAATTTTTTCTTCAATTATTTCAGCTTGAGAAATGCTGTGCGTGTTCTTCCCTTTTGGTTTTCCAATTCCAAATCTTTGCACATTTCATTATAGTAATTGGTTTTGTCTGCTCAAGCTGCTCTTTGAAATCTTCTGTTCAGTTCCTTTATCTTGTCATTTCTTCCATTGGCTTTAGTTTCTCTCTGCTCAAGGGCAAGTTTCAGAGTCTCTTCTGTCATCCATTTTGGTCTTCTTTTCTCGTCTTTTTAGTGATCTCTTGCTTACTTCATGTATGATGTTCTTGATATCCTCCCACAATACTTCTGGTTTTTGGTCGTTGGTGTTCAATGCATCGAATCTATTCTTTAGATGATCTTAAATTCAGGAGGGATATATTCAAGATCATATTTTGGCTCTCTTGGACTTATTTTAATTGTCTTCAACTTCAAGTTGAATTTGCATATGAGCAGTTGATGGTCTGTTCCACAATCAGCTCCTGGCCTGGTTTTGCCTGCAAATATTGAGCTTTTCCACCGCCACTTGCCACAGATATAGTCAATTTGATTCCTGTGTGTTCCATCTGGTCAAGTCCACATGTAGAGCCGCTGTTTGTGTTGTTGAAAAAAGGTGTTTGCAATGAAGAAGTTGTTGGTCTTGCAAAATTCTACAATGTGAGTTCCAGAATTATTTCTGTCACCAAGGCCAAATTTTCCAACTACCAGTGATTCTTCTTTGTTTCCAACTTTTGCCTTCCAGTCACCAGTGATAATTAACACATCCTGATTGCATATTCGGTTAATTTCAGACTGCAGAAGTTGATAAAATTCTTCAATTTCCTTATCTTTGGCTTTAGTGTTTGGTGCATAAATTTGAATAATAGTCGTATTAATGGGCCTTCCTTGTAGGCATATGGATATTATCCTATCACTGACAGCATTGCACTTCTGGGCACATCTTGAAACATCCTTTGTGATAATGAATGCCACACCGTTCCTCTTCAAATTGTCATTCGCAGCATAGTATATCACATGGTTGTCTGATTCCATATGGCCAAAACTAGTCCATTTCAGCTCACTAATGTTGAGGATATCAATCTTTATGCATTCCATTTCATTTTTGACAACTTCCAATTTTCCAATACTCATACTTCTTACATTCCAAGTTCCACAGGGATCCAGGTGAGGAGAGGGAGATCAGGCACGCCCAAAGCAGCATGTTGGGAAACTGGGAGAAAGGGGATTAAAAGGCTTAGGAATCTGGACAGAGAAGGAGTCAGCTGCAATGACTCAGGTAAGGGTGGTAGGAGAGGTTTCCAACAGGGAGACAAACTTGTCTGTCGGTTTGTCTTATCGTGGTGACATGCTGATGTGAATTTTGAGGTTGAGCCACTAGTGTTTCAAATCCAGTGGGATGCACATGGTGCACAGGTGTCAGTCCAGCTTACAAACTGAGACAGACTAGGAAGAAGGAGGAGGCCATCCACTTCTCAAAGAATTGGCTAGGGAAATCCTTATGAATAGCAAAGAGACACTGTTTGATACATTACAGCACAACTTTGTGAATAGTCTGGTTAGGTTAGAAGGCTCTCAAAATAGGACTGAGAAAGAGCTGCATCCTCTGAGTAAACCCAGCCTTACTCCTATGGATAAGTAAAAGCTTTTGAGACCTCCATTTGCTGGTGTGGCACCACTCAAATTGAAAAGAGACAGCTGTAGACATCCATTAGTCATCGGAACATGGAATGTACAAAGTAAGAATCTAGGAAAAGTGTCCATTATTGAACCAATATTGGATAGCTTTGATTACAGTTACTGTATAGTATGTTTTTATATTGGGGATGGTTAGACTTCCAGCTTTGTTTTTGTCAGTATTCCTTTATCTCTTTGAGATTTTTTCCCTTTCCATAAAAAAAAAAAAAAATTGTTCACTACTTTTTCTATTTCAGTATGAAATGCTGCTGGGATTTGTGTCAGGATTGCATTGTTGATAGCTTTTGATAAAATTGACATTTTCACTATATTAAGTTTTCCAGTCTATGAGTATGGGATGTCTTTCCATTTTTGTAGGTCTCTTTTAATCTCCTCTAGTTGTGTTTTATAACATTTATTTTATAAATCTTTTTTGCCCCTAATGCTGGTGTTAGGTGTCATCAAATCTATTAGAATTCATAGTGACCCTATGTACAACAGAATGAAATACTGTCTATTCATATGCCATCTTCACAATCCTTCCCATGCTTAAGCCCATGCTTGCAGCCATTGTGTCCATCCATTTTATTGAAGGTCTTCCCCTTTTTTCTGACCTTCCATGTTACCAAGTATATTATCCTTCTCCAGGGAATGGTTCCTTCCTACCACATGACCAAAGTAGGTGAGAGGAAATCTGCCTATTACTGATTCTAAGGAGTGGCTGCACTTCTCCCATGGCAGATTTGTTCAGTCTTCTGACAGTCTGTGGTATTTTCAGTATTCTTCACCAACACCACAATCCAAAGGGATCACTTGTTCTACAGTCTTCCTTATTCATTGCTCAGCTTTCACATGCACATGAGGCTATTGAAAATACCATGGTTTGAGTAGGTGCACCTTAGCTTTCAAAGTGATATCTTTGATCTTTAACACTGTAAAGAGGTCTTTTGCAGCAAATTTTCCCAGTGAAGAACATATCAACTTTTGACTTCTCCTTCCATGGATGTTGACCGTGGATCCAAGTAACATTAAATCTTGACAAATTTGATAGTTTCTCCAGTTATCATAATGTTGTTTATTGGTCCAGATGTGAAGATTTTTGTTTTCTTTATGCTAGCATGTAATCCATACTGCAGAATGTAGTCTTCAATCTTCTTCAGTAAGTGCTTCAAGTCAGCTTCACTTCACAAGCAAGGTTGTGTCATCTTCATATCGCAGGTTGTTAATTAATCTTCCTCCAAGCCTGATGCCACATTCTTCTCCATATAGACCAGCTTTTCAGGTCATATCTTCAGCATAAAAAATTGAGTTAGTATGGTGAAAGCATCTAGCAATGACTTACACCCTTCCTTATTTTAAACCATGCTGCATGCCCTTGTTCTGCTAGAAAAAGTCTTTTGGTCTATGTACTGGTTCCTCATAAACACAATTATGTGTTCTGGAATTCCCACTCTCCTCAATGTTATTCATAATTTGCTATGATCCAAACAACCAAATGTCTTTGCAGAGTCAATGAAACACAGGTAAACGTTTTTCTGGTATTCTTTGCTTTCAACTAAGTTCCATCTGATTCAGCAATGATATCTTGGCTTGAATTTCTGGCTGTTCCCTGTCAATATACTGCTACAACTCTTTGAATTATCTTCAGCAGAATTTTACTTGCATGTGATATTGATGATATTGTTAGATAACTTCCACATTCTTTTTGATTGCCTTTTTTTGGCATGGGCATAAATATGGATCTCTTCCAGTTGGTTGGCCTGGTATCAGTCTTCCAAATTTCTTGCATTCTTATTTTACTTAGAGTTTTATCAGGAAAGGTGTTTAATTTTATTGAATGCCTTTTCTGCATCAATTGACAAGATTTTATGGTTCTTTTCCTTTATTTTATTCATGTAGTGGATTACACCAATGGATTATCTAATGTTGAACCACCCTTGTAATCTTGTTATGAATCCCTTTTGATCAGGTGTATGATTTTTTTCATATGTTGCTAAAGTCTGTTGGCTAGAATTATGTTGCAATTTTTGCATCTACATTCATTTGAGATATTACTCTGAAATTTTCTTTGTTTTGTAATGCCTTTGCTTGGTTTAGGTATGCGGGTTATGTTGGTTTCATAGAAACAGTTCAGTAGTGTTCCTTCCTCTACCACATTTCTGAAGAGATTGTATAGGATTGTTGTCATTTCTCCTGTAAATGTTTAGTAGAATTAACCAGTGTAGCCATCTTGTCCTAGCTTTGTTGTTGTTGGAAGTTTTTGGTAACATCTTCAATCTCTTATTTTTTAATGGTCTAAGTTTTCTATCTGTTTGTGTTACTTTGGGTTGTGTTGTTATGTGCCATCAAGTAGGACCTGACTCATAGCAACCGCTCCTTGGGTTTCAGAGGCAGTATCACTATGGAAGTAGATTGCCTCATCTTCCTTCCAAGGAGTGGTTGGTGGGTTTGAACCACCAGGCTTCTGATTAGCAGTCAAATGACTTAGGCACTATGCTACCAGAACTCCCTTAGTTTGGGTGGGTAGTATGTTTTTAGGAATTTGTCTATATCATTTAATTTTTCAAATTTGTTAGTGCATAATTTTTCATAATAATCAGTCATGAGCTTCTTTATATCTCTCTGTTGGATTGATTTTAATGTTACCAATTTCACATATTAATTTTATTTTTTCCTCTTCTTTTTTTGTTTTTGTTTTCTTTTGTCAAGGTAGCTAGTGGTTTATCTATTTTAATGATTCTTCCCATAATCTAACTTCTGGTTTTGTTGATTCTTTCTACTGTTTTTCTATTTTATTTATTTCTGTCCTGATCTGTATTATTTCCTTTTTTTGTTAGCTTTTCATTTATTTTCCTCTTCTTTTTTACTTCTTCAAGTTGTCTGTTTAATTTAATACTTTCAGATCTTTTGTCTTTTTAATGAAGGCATTTATTTGTACGAATTTCCTTCCAGGAACTACTTTTGCTATATCCACAATGTTTTGCTATGTTGTGGTTTAATTTTAATTTTATTCTACAAATTTTTTAAGTTTACTTTTGATTTCTTCCATGACCATATATATATATATATATATATATATATATATATATACATTTTATCATTTAGTTTACATGCATTACATGCATTTCTTTTTCCTTTTTTTCATGTCTAACTTCATACCACTAAGGTCAGAAATGATGCTTTGTATGATCTGAATCTTTTGAAAATTTGTTATAAATTATTTTGTGTTCTTGCATATGATCTTCTGGAAAATGACTCATGTGCACTGAGGAAGTATTTATATTGTTCCAATGTTGGGTAGAATATTCTATATATGTCTCTTAAGTCTAATTGGGTTATGGCTTCTTTAACTTTTCAATTACCTTAGTGATTTTGTTTTTAGATGTTTTGTCTATAATTGTAAGTGGTATGTTGAAGTCCCCTACTATTATTGTGTAGTTGCCTATTTCTCCTTTTATATAAATTGGAATTTGTTTCATATATTTTGGTTAATTGATGTAATGCTCATATATAATTATAATTTATATATCTTATTGGACTACCTTTTTTGTTTCCATGTAATTTTTTCTTTACTGTTTGTACCAGATTTTGATATAAATTCTATGTTATCTGATATCAACATGGCCACCCCTACTCTATTTTGCTACTGGCTACATGGGGGTATTTACCTCCTTCCTTTACTTTTCATTCTGTTTGTGTCATTATGTCTGTGAATGTTAACATTGTGTGTCAACTGGTCTGGACCATAATTCTGAGTGGTTTAAGCAGTTGTGGTGTTTTTGTTCCCATGGTGATATTTGAAGTGTAGGCTTTGAGCAGCCATTCAGTTGAAGGGGGTTTCCTTAAGGGGGTGGTCTGCATCTAATATATACATAGGCATTCTGGGAAAACTTGGGAAACTTCTCTGAACCTGGATCCTCTCTTGCTGCCTACAACTGTCACGTGAGTCCACCATTTTGCCTGCTGATGTTGGCTTTGTCATCTGGCAAAGTTATCAGCCTATTATACTGTGTGTCAATCTTGAGCTTGTCAGGACCTGCACCTCTGTGAATCAGGAAAAGCCTCCAGCTTAATGTTTGAACCAGGAACTTGGGACTTGCCTGCCTCTAAACCAAACCAAACTCTCCACCATCAAGTCAGATTTGAGCCATAACAACCCCTCCTTGGGTTTCTGAGGTGGTATCACTATGGAAGTAGATTGGCTAATCTTCCTTCCAAAGAGTGGCTTGTGGGTTTGAACCACCAGCCTTCTGGTTAGCAGTCATATATATATATATATATATATATATATATATATATATATATATATATACTGTACTGATTTTGCTTCTCTAGAGAACCCAGCCTAAGACATTTGGTAGGTACCAGGAGTGGTTCTAGAGAAACAGAATCATAAGAATGCATTTCCTAAATTTGTTCTCACTGATTCTGTTTTAGTTTTCTAGTTTGCTTAGTTATAAAGGCACTGATGGCTCTGCCTGTTATTAAAGACAGCCCTGCTAATCCATGATATGAGGTGGCAACATTAATATACAAAATAGAGCTACCAATAGATCAAGTATTTTTGGGAAGTGGGGCACTGGGTGATTACATGTTTGATAATTTTCTGCAGTTTTGTCAGCATGAGAAGCATAAGGATGCTGGTTGGTTTGTCCTTCTTACGCTAGACAAAACAGTGAAAGAACAAGATGAACTCAGGACTGCTGAGTCATAGCTGAAACACCACATAACAAACCTCAATGTCTCTAACAGAAGCCTAAAAGAAAGGCTTATTTCTTCTAGTAACAGAGCTGATATTGCTGAAAACCAAACCCAGACTCTTGTTGTATGAGTTACTGAATTACAACACTGACTGAGTTGCCAACCAAGAATGGTGTATGAAGATAAAGTGAAGCCATTAATTGGGAAGAAATGGGATTCTAAAACCTGGGATGGGGACATATGGACAGTCAGGAAGATGGGGTCATGGAGCCCCTAAATTCTGTTGAATCCCTCCTACCAACAGCACCGTCCCTCTCATCTGAAGAGATTACTATAAAACCATTATCCCTTCCACCTCCATTTGATGGGATTAATCCTGTGGTTCCTGCTAAGTTGTTCCCTGAAGCAGATGTTATGCAAGACATTGCTGAATATTCTCAGAAACCACCCTAACCACCCATTGTTGCTTCTAGACCTATAACTAGACTTAAGTCCAAATAAGCCCCCAAATATGACTTCAATTGTATTTACTGTCCAAGATGTGGTTTCATTACTTGAGGAAATTAATACATCTCCTAGTACCTGGTATGCAGCTATTCATATGGCCAATGTCATTTTCTCAATTCCAATTTTGAAGAATTATCCAAAGCAGTTTGCCTTTAGCTGGTAAGGCCAATAATATACTTTTACAGTACTACCCTAAGATATATCAACTCTCCAGCACTATGTCATAATTTAGTTGGGAGGGAACTTGATCATCTTTTCCTTCCATAAGACATCATGCTGCTTCATTGCATTGATGACAGTATGCTAATTGGTCCTAAAAAGGAAGAAGTATCAATGACTCTAGACTTATTGATGAGACATCTGTGTGCTTAGAAGTGGAAAATTAAACTAACAAAAATTCAGGCACCTTCCACTGCAGTGAAATTTCTAGGGGTCCAGTGATGTGGGGCCTGTCGAGATATTACTGCTAAAGTAAAGGATAGGTTGTGGCATCTGGCTCCTCCCCAACTAAAAAGGAGGAACAACATCTGGTGAGACTCCTCAGACTTTGGAGGCAATGCACCCCTCATTTGGCTGTGTTGCTTTGGCCTATTTATCAAATGATTTGAAAAGTTGCTAGTTTTGAGTGGGGCCCAGAGCAACAGAAGACATTACAACAGGTTTAGGCTCACATGAAAGCTGCTCTGGCACTTGGGCCATATGATCCAGCTGATCCAATATCTTGAAGTGTCAGAGACAGATAGAGATGTTTGGAGTCTTTGGCAGTCCCATATTGGTGAATATCAGTGTAGACCCTTGGGATTTTGAAGCAAAGCCCTGTCATCCACTGGAGATAATTACTCTCCTTTTGAGAAACAGCTTTTGGCTTGTTACTGGGCTTTAGTAGAGACTGGATGCCTAACCATAGGCCACCAAGTCAATATGAGGTCTGAGCTTCCCATCATGCACTGGGTGTTGTCTGACCCACAGAGTCATGAATTTGGATGTGCACAGCAGTGTTCCATCATTAAATGGAAGTTGTATATAAGAGACTGGGCTCAAGAAGGATCTAAAGGCACAAGTAAGTTGCATAAGGAAATGACAGAAATGCTTACAATCTCCATTACAGTCACTTTAACTTCCCTCTCCCAATCTGCATTTATGGCATCATAGGGATTTCCTTATGATCAGTTGACTGAGGAAGAGAAAATTCATGCCTGGTTTACAGATGGTTCTGCATGATATACAGGTACCACTTGAAAGTGGATAGCACCCTCTTTCTGGAACTTCCATGAAGGACAGTGGTGAAGGTAAATCTTCTCAATTGGCAGAACTTCAAGCTGTGCATCTGGTTGTTTACTTTGCATAGAAGAAATGGTCAGGTGTAGGACTGTATACTGTTTCATGGTCTGTGGCCAAAGGTTTGACTGGATGATCTGTGACTTGGAAGGAGCACAATTGGAAAATTGGTGACAAGAAGGTATGGGTAAGAAGTATGTGGATAGATATTTCTGAATGGGCTGAAGGAGTAAAAATATTTGTGTCTCATGTGAATGCTCACCAAAAAGTGACCTTGGCAGAGGAGGACTTTAACAACCAAATGGATAGGATGACTTGTTCTGTGGAAAACAGTCATTCTTTTATTTTTTTTCCCCAGCTACTGCTGTGATTGTTCAATAGGCTCATGAACAAAGTGGCTATGGTGGCTGGGACAAAAGGTATGCATGAACTCAGCAAGATAGACTTCCACTTACCAAGTCTTCCATGGCTACACCCACTGCTGACTGCCCAATCTGTCAACAGCAGAGACCAATGCTGAGTCTGCTATATGGAACCATTCCTCAGGGTGACCAGCTAGCTACCTGGTGACAAGTTAATTAACCAAACCACTTTCATCATGGAAAGGGGAGCATTTTGCTCTACTGGAATACATATTTACTCTGGATATGGATTTGGCTTTCCTGTATGTAATGCTTCTGCAAAAACTACCATCTGTGGATTTACAGAATGTTGTATCAGCCCTCATTGTATCTCACACAGCATTGCCTCATATCAAGGAACTTTATTCACAGTGAATGAAGTGTGGCAATGGGCTTATACTCATAGAATTCACTGGTCTTACCATGTTCTCCGGGAGCTCTGGTAGCATAGTGGCTAAGGCACTTGACTGCTAACCAGAAGGCTGATGGTTCAAACCCACCAGCCACTCCTTGGAAGGAAGGTTGGGCAGTCCTACTTCCGTAGCGATACTGCCTCGGAAACCCAAGGAGGGGTCGCTATGAGTCAGGGCTGACTCGATGGCACATAACAACAACAACAACAACCATGTTCTCCATCATCTTGAAGCAGCCGGCTTGATATGACCTACTAAAATCACAATTGTGGGTCTAGCTACATGGCAACACCTTAAAGGCTTGGGGCAATGTTCTCTAGGAGGCTGTATATATTCTAAACCAGCATCTAATATGTAGTGCTTTTTCTCCAATAGCCAGGATTCATGGGTCCATGAACCAAAGGGTGGAAACGATAGTAGTACCACTTACTATTACCACTAGTGACTCACACAGAAAAAAATTTGCTTCCTGTCTCTGCAACCCTATGTTGACCCCTGGGGGTCTGGAGGACTTAGTCCCAAAGGGAGGAACTGATTGCACTGAACTGGAAATTAAGAATGACACCTAGCCATTTTGACTTCCTCATATCTCTGGATCAACACGCAAAGAAGGGAGTTACTGCACTGTCTTTTGTGATAGATAGATTCTAATTACCAAAGGGAAATTTAATTGATATTATATAATGGAGGTAAAGAAGAATATGTATGGAATACAGTAGATTCTTTGGGAAATACTGAGTATGACCATGGCTTGTGATTAAAGTCAATGAAAAACTACAACAACCCATTTCTGATATGACTACTAATGGTCTAGATCCCTTCAGGAATGAAAGTTTGTGTCACCCCACCAGGCAAAGAACCACAACCAGTTGAAGCACTTGCTGAGGGCAAGGGAAATATAGAATGGGTGGTGGAAGAAAGCAGTTCTGAATACCAGCTATGACCATGTGACCAGTTGCAGAAACAAGTGTTGGGATTGTTATATTTCTTCATTGTATATTTGCATCAGATATTTTTGTTTTCTTCAGTTATAAACTATAAATGTAAACAGGTTAATGTATTTTCAGTTGTACACATGTTACTGTATCATGATAGACACAAATATGACTTCATAATTGTCCTTATTTAGAGATTATATGTAGTTAAGGAGACGTACCATTGCCAAGTTGACAAGGGGTGGACTGTGATAGTTACAGTTGTGTGTCAACTTGGCTAGATCATGATTCTGAGTGGTTTAATCAGTTGTGGTATATTTGTTCTCATGATGAGACATGATGTATATGCTTTAAACAACCAATCAGTTGAAAGGGAGTTTTCTAAGGGGTATGGCCTTCTAATAGATATATGAATGCTCAGGGAAAATTCAGGAAACTTCTTTGGATCTGGATCCTGTTGCGTTACTGACAACTGTCCTGTGAGCCAACAATCCACCATTTTGTCTGCTGATCTTGGATTTGTTATTCTCTGAAGTCAGCATCTGTTATACTGCCTGCCAATCTTGAGCTAATCACCCCCTGTGGTTGCATGAGTTGGGAAAAGCCTTCCACTTGACAATTGAACCAGGAACTTGGGACTTGCCAGCCACTATAACTGTGTGAGCCATTTTTCTAACATAAATTTTTCTTTCTACATATATAAGCTTTACTGGTTTTGCTTCTCTAGAGGACCCAGCCTATAGCAAGGTCTAACATGTTTCTTGTAGGTCATAAACAGATAGACTTTTTTTTTTTTTTTTTCTTGGTATGTCACTCTCTGTCTTCTGCATAGGATACTTAGACAATTTACATTTAAAGTTATTACTAAAAATGGGGTGCCTACCTCATTCATTTTGCTTTTTTTTTTGAGTGTTTGGCATCTTCTAATTTTTTTATTCTATTGTTTTCTGTTTTTGTTTGCATTTTACTGCTTTTCTGTGATGAGCCTTTTTCATTTTATTCTTTTCTTCTGAATTTTTTTTTCTTGATGGTATTTTAGTAGTTAACAATATATTGCATTACACAATATAAAATTGAAAAAGAATTTAACACATAAACAGCATATAGCATATGTTAAGGTTAACATATAATCTTAATATTATAGATTTATTCCTGATATACTCCTCCTTCCTCCATTTTTTATAGTGTTTCCCGTGAACATAAACATCCAATTGATATTTGCTGAGCATAGTTTGTATTTAGTTCTAACGTGTATTTAGTTCTAACTTGATGAGGTGTATTTTGTGGGATTTAATTATTGAATCCATTCCTTGAAAATAGCATGTACTTAGTCCTTATTATCTACGACTTGTCTGTCACTTTGAGTGTTGCTCTGAAGCTGGACACTATGCCAACAGTATTTCAAATACAAGTAATGTCGCACATGGTGGACAGGTTTATGCAGAGCTTCCAGCCTCAGACAGATTGGGAGGAAGGAAGGGGCCATCCACTTCTCAAAGAATTGGCCAGTGAAACTATGAATAGCAGTGAAACACTACTGGATATATTACTGAAAAACTTTATGAATACTCTTGAAACATTGTCTAATATAGTTCTGGAAGATGAGCCACTCAGGTTGTAAGGTGTGGTGGTTATGTTTGTGTGTCAACTTGGCTAGGCCTTGTTGAGTGGCTGGACAGCTGGTGGTAGTTATTCTCCATGGTGAGACTAGCAATCAACTCCAAGGTAGGATCTACCACAAGCAGCTGAGTAGCAGCCTTTGGGATGTGGTCTGCTTCCTGTACATAAGAAGAAGTCTTGGGAATGGTCTATAGCCTATGGAATGCTTGAACCTTGCATGTAGCCATGTCATTGCTCATCAGCCTGCTATGCTCTGCTGACCTTGAGAGTTACAATGGACTTAAGTTAATGGCCTGCCATGTGGTTTGGTAACATAAGGACTGTGCCTTTTTACTTATCAACCTTGGGGCTTCTCAGCCTCAGCAGCCAGTGGCTGTCTGAGTGAAGAAATGCCTCTAGCTCCAGTGTGCTGGGAGCAGGAGGCAGAGCTGGGCCCCAAGTTTGAAGGGCTTTCACCCAACCCCTAGAGCCTGGCACCTTGAACTTGAACTTAAAGCTTCCAAATTGTAAGAATAAACTCCTGCTTGTTAAGGCCATCTCATTTGTGGTATATTCTTGTCAGAGTGTCACTAGGTAACCAGAACATAAGGCACTCAAAATACCATTAAGTGAGAGGTGCTTCCTCAAAGTAGAGTCAAGCTTAATGACCTGAATGCAGTAAATCTTTTGAGACATTCATTTGATGATAGGGCACTACTCAATATGGGAAGAAGCAGCAGCAAACATCCACTAATAATCAGAATGTGGAGTGTACCAAGTGTGAATGTAGGACAATTGGAATGGAAAGCATAAAGATTGATATCTTAGGCATTAATGCACTGAAATGGACTGATTTTGGCCATTCTGAATCAGAAAATCACATGATCTACTATGCCCAGAATGACAAATTGAAGAGTAATGGCATTGCATTCATCATCACAAAGAATGTTTTGAGATCTATCCTGAAGTACAACACCGTTAGTGATAGGATAATATCCGTATGCTTACAAGGAAGAGCAGTTAATACTAGTATTATTCAAATTTACCCACCAACCACTAAAGCCAAAGATGAAGAAATTGAAGATTTTTACCAAATTCTGCAGTCTAAACATGCAATCAAGATGTATTGATTATTACTGGTTATGGGAATGTGAACATTGGAAACAGAAAATTCACATGTAGTTGGAAAATATGGTTTTGGTGAGTGAAATGATGCTGGAGATTGCATGATAGAATTTTGCAAGACCAATGACTTATTCATTACATGTATCTTTTTTTTTTTTTTTCAAAAATATAAATGGTTGCTATACATGTGGACATCACCAGATGTAATACAAAGGAATCAGATCAACTGTATCTGCAGAAAGAGGGGATAGAAAAGCTTAATATCTTCAGCCAAAACAAGGCCAGGAGCTGACTGTGGAACAGACCACCAATTGTTAATATGCCAATTCAAGCTGAAGCTGAAAATAATTAAAACAAGTCCACAAGAGCCAAAATATGATCTTGATTATAATCCTCCTGAATTTAGAGACCACTTAGAAAATAGATTTGATGAATTGAACACCAGTGACTGAAAACTAGATGAGTTGTAGGATGACATCAATAACATTACACTTGAAGAAAGCAAATGGTCATTAAAAAGGCATGAAAGGAAGAAAAGACCAAAATGGATGTCTGAAGAGACTCTGAAACTTGCCCTGGAATGGAGAGCAGTTAAGAAAATGGAAAAAATGACAAGATAAAAGAACTGAACAGATTTCAAAGAACAGCTTGAGAAGACAAAGTGAATTATTATAATGAAATGTACAAAGACCTGGAGTTAGAAAATCAAAAGGGAAGAACAAGCTGAAAGATCTGAAAGTCCTTTTATTGCCCATGTTGTTACATTTTTAAGAAATTTCTCTTATTTTATTTAATTTTTATGTATTTTTCCTGTGTAAATAGATAGCAGTAATTATTTAATCCTCTTGTCTTTCCATGTTGAGTTCTCCCTTGAGTTAATACTTGCCAAGTATGTCTGGTAATGTCAAATTCAGAGTTTTTTTTTTTTAATGTTTTCATTTCCCCCTATTTTCTGAATGATAACTTTTCTAGATAATGAATTATTGGCTGACAATTGTTTTCACTCATTATTTTATGTATTTCACTCTGTTGTCATCTGGCCTGTGGAATTTTCTGGGAGTAATCTACAGATTCCTCTGAAAAACCCTTGCTATGCTATATTGCACTATTCCTTACTGCTTTTAGAACTCTCCTTGTCTTTTACTTTCAATAATTTTATTAGGATATGGCATGGAGTTGATCTTTTTGTATTTTTTGTAATTGAGGTTGATATAGAGTCCTGTATTTACAGCCTTGAGGCTGTGTTCAGGTCTGGGTAATTTTCTCTGATTATCTCCTAGTTACTCCTTTATTGCTTTCAACATGCTCTGGAATTCCATAACTGTAAGGTTATATATTTAAATTGTATTCCACGTTTCATTTATGGTTTGTTGGCTCTCCCCACCCCACCCAATTCAATTGCTTTATTCTTTAGTTCCATAATTCCGTTTTTTTTTTTTAAGTTTTCAATTTACTTCTTGAGTTTCTCATTATGTTTCTCCATTTCTTTCTTGCTATCAGCTAGTTTGTTTTCTGTGTGCTTTTTGCTTTCTTTAAACCTGTTTAGCACCGTAGTTTGAGAATTATCAGTTAATTGTTTTAGTCTTGCCTCCATAAGACAAGTATCCTCTTTCATGTTTTTCTGTTGATTGTGCTACTTCTCTGGTAATTTTGTGTGTTTTGTTATTGTTGTTGCACTTAGGCCATTTTGTTATTTATGTTTTTTAACTTAAAATTTTTATTCCAGATTTTTTGGAAAATATTTTATAATTGGGTGCCCTTGTGGTGCAGCAGCCAAGTGCCTAGCTGCCAACCAAAAACTGTGCCTGCAAAAAACCACTCCATGGGAGGAAAGAAAGGTGGGACAGCCCATTTCTGCAAAGACTCATAAAACAAAACAAAACAAAACAAAACTCTCTCAGTGCTGTCGATCAGTTCCAACCCAGAGTGACACCCCTTGGGTTTCTGAGGCAGTATCTCTATGGAATTAGATTGCTCTATCTTCCTTCTGAGGAGTGGCTGGTGGGTTTGAACCTCCAGTCTTCTGGTTAGCAGTCAAATGTTTTAGGCACTACACCACCAGAGCTCCTGCAAAGACTCATAGCTTTGGTAACTCCACAGGGAAGCTCCACTCCTTCCCAAGAGATCACTGTGAATCACAATCATTGCAGCTGTAGTGGGCTTGATATTTTCTCCTGAGAACCCTTAGAAGACATTTTAATCCTTAGGTATTTTTCAGTGTTTATTTAGGGGCTCTGAATGAGTGATCTCTTGAATTTAATCCTCATATGTAGAAGTAGTTTAACAGGTCACAGACAGTGACATAAGCTGTGAGGGTCAGTTTTCCTTTGGCACAAGTTGGGGCTCCCTATGTCTTTCCTTTCTGGGTGGCATTGCACAGGATCTTCCAGTGTCCCACTGTGAGTAAAGAGCTTACTATTTCCGTCTGTTTTGTTTGTTTATCCAAAACATTCCCTTCACTGTGTCACCTTGTATTTCTTCACCATCTTAATGCTTGTCTATCTCAGACTTCACAAAGATTTAAAAGCACTCTCACAGTGCCACTGTCTCCTTTTGCCCTCTCTCACTTGCAAGGTCTACAAACTCCCATGGCCAATCTGTGCCACTTTAGAAAACCAAGCTACAGCTTCTACAGATTAGCTCCCTTTCTGTGCTCCCTATTTTGGGTGTTGTCCATTCTTCCCCAAAATTATTTTAATGATCAAGTGCTGCAAATGTTTGCAGATGAGTTCTCCTAGCTTCTGTACTTTCCTTGTTCCTCCTATCCTCCACTGGTAGAGTCTCTCTGACTCTCCAACACCTCAGCTGCTATTAAGTTCTGAGATTTCATTCTGTGTTTGTTTTTATTTGTTGCTAATTGGATTAGTAGCTGAGGGAGTAAATGGGAGCATCCACTCAGCCATCTTATTCCATCCTCCCAAACGATGCCCTTTTCAAAGGGGGGGGGTGGGAGTCACTGTTCATTTAAAGACTTATCAATGTATGTGACAACAAATTATTCTTTTTTTTTCCAAAGACACCTGGAAGAATTCAAGTTACAGTGGATAACAGAGTCACAAATTTGAGTATACTGTTTCTCTGCTGCTGGAGACTTACCAAAATCTAATGGCCTAGTGGTGACTAAAAATATTCTAAATAAAGCCATCAACAGAATTCCAATAAATCAAGGGAATTACCTCCCAGTGCCAAAGGGGCAAGGAGGCTGGATCTTCTGATCTCCTGTAACCCACAAAAGGAAGACAGAATCACCATCAGTAGCCCAAGGTCTATCCCTGCAAGGCCAGACATGCCACCTCCCTCCAGCCCTTCCACCAACCCTGACACCAACTGTTCCTCCTGCAACACCTCCCACCTCTCTGCTGGGTTCAATAATTCACTGAAGTGGCCACACAGAACTCACAGATTATAGGGTTTATTAGGGAAGCAAAAGATTACAATTCAAGTTAGAAATGCACTCAGCCTCTCACAGCCGGCTGTCTCATTTAGCAGCCAGCAGTCTCTCTTTCAGCAGCACATGTCTCTTGTGTCTCTCTCATCAAGTGTGTGTCTCTCTGGAGTGCATTTCTCTCAGCAACACGTCTTTCTCAGCCAGCTGTCAGAGTGACTCCCTCTGCCTCTAGAGGACTCCTTTTGAGCCTGGCAGAATGGCCAAACTAACCAATCCCGACACAAATTTCTATACACCTGAGAGAGAACAAACTTCCCAGAAAATTACTTTGTGCTGCTCCCAACAGAAATACCTAAGATGGATAACTTTAACATTCAAGAGCTACTCAGTTACTCACAGTAGATTCCATCCCAGAGTTTACAAAGAATGATGGATAGAAAAGCCATACTATGTGATTTACTACATTGCACCCAGGCTCCAGCCTAACTTTGAGCATATTGCCTGCACATTGTGCTCATGTCCTCATTCTAAAAATGTGTTACTCCTATGTTGTTTCTTATTTCTTCTAGGACATAAAACATACTCCTTCATGTGTTGGGAGGGTAAAAAATTTTAGTCTCCATATCACAACACTTTTGTAAGTGAAATAACCAAACCATTGCCATTGAGTGGACTCCAACTCAAAACAAACCCATGTGTGTCAGAGTAGAACTGTGTTTCATAGTATTGTCAATTACTGAACAAAAATCTACATTTTCAGATGTAGATTGTCAGGCTTTTCTTCCAAGGTATTTCTGGATGGACTTTAACTGCTAACTTTTCAGTTAGTAGCTGTGAGGGTTATATTACATGTCAACTTGCTAGGTCATGATTCTCATTAGTTTGACAGATATTATGTAACCTTCCACCATTTTGTGATCTGATGTGAGCAGCCAATCATTTGAAAGGGTAGTTTCCTTGGGGCTGTTTCCTGGTTCCAATATATGTAGGTCCTCTTGTAAAGTACTCTCTCTAGATCCTGCATCTGACTCATCCTCTTCTGACCTTTTGTTCTTTGGACATGAGCCAGCAGGCTGCCACCTGACTTGAATATTTTGGGATCAGACAGCCTCCACAATTCTGCAAGACAGGAGCTTTCTTCCTGACTCATTGTTTATGGTTTTGTCAGTCCCTGCTACCAAGTGAGTCAGAAGGCTGCAGCCTTATATTTGACTCATAGATTTGGAACTTGCTAGCCTTCACAAATGTGTGAGCCATTCCTTTGAATTAAATCTCTCTCTCTCTCTCTCTCTCTATATATATATATATATATATATTATATATATATATATATATATATATATATATATATATGGACCAGGGATTGCCAAAAGAATGAACAAATCTGTCTTGGAAGAACTACAGCCAGAATACTCTTTAAAAGGGATGATGGTGAAACTTCATCTCATGTACTTTGGACACACTATCAGGAGGAACCAGTGCCTGAGGACATTTTATTTGGTAAAGTAGAGGATCAGCAAAAAAAGAAGGAAACCTTTAGTGAGATGGATTGGGACATTGGCTGAAACAATGGACTCAAACATAGCAACAATTTTGAGGATGGCTGAGGACCAGGCAGTGTTTTGTCATGTTGTACATAGGGTTGCTATAATTGGAACTGACTCAATAATACCTAACAACAACAGTAATATACATATATGTACTTCACTGGTATTGCTTCTCCAGAGAGCCAAGTCTAATACAGCAGTAAAATGCTTAATTGCTTCCCACACTATAAGATTGCACTGAGAGTGTAATAGGGAACTACTAGAAATTACACAAGGACAAAAGGACTATGCTAGGAATGTTACAAATAAGTTGTACATGTGGTCACCTTATGCAAAGATCTCTAGGACCTCATCAAACTTGCACCTTCTCTTTATCTCTTGGGATATCTGACCCTGTTGCTATATTACTGGCAATACTGAATTGATAAAGTGCTCTGAATGAGTATTTTCTTCCCTTTTCTCAAATCTTACATAGAACAAAAATGATCTGTCTTCTGATCAAATTATTACTTCTTTGATCTCTTCTCCAGAACTTTACACTTCATCCAGCCACGCTGGAATCCTCACTCTTGAAAATACCCTAATCACTCCTCTGAAATCTTTGTGCTTGTCACCCCTTACCTCAAATGCAGTTCTCCCAAATAGGCTTGCTCCTTAGTACTTTTAGATCTTTAGTCAACATCATCTTCTCAGTGAGACCATCTGAGGATAAACCAAAAAGAAACAAACAAACAACAACAACAACAAAAACAAACAAACAAACACAGTGCCATCAAGTGGACTACAACTCATAGTGAACCTATAGGACAGAATAGAATTACCTCGTAGGGTTTCAGAAGCTGTAAATCTTTACAGAAGCAAACTGCCACATCTTTCTCCTAGAGAGTGGGCTGGAGCAGCTCTATCCACTGACCTTCTGGTTAAAAGCTGAGCATTTTAATCCCTGTGCCACCAGAGCTCCTACTTCTACCTAAAATCGAGAACTTCTCCCTCACTACATTTCCTATGTTCTTAGCCAGCTTTATTTTCACTTTAGCATTTATTTTCAAATGTACTATACAGATATACTTGACCAATATATTTTGTTGTTGTTGTTGTTGTTATAGTGCCATTGAGTCATCTCCACTCATAGTGACCACATGTACAACAGAACAAAACACTGCCCTGTTCTGTGCCAGCTTCATGATCCCTACTATACCTGAGCCCATCACTGCAGCCACTGTGTCAATCCTTCTTGTTGAGGGCCTTACCCTCTTTCGTTGACTCTCCACTCTAGCAAGCTTGACATCCTTCTCCAGAGAATGGTCCCTTCTGACAACATGACCAAAGTAGGTGAGATGAAGTCTGGCCATCCTTGTTTCCAAGGAGCACTCTGACTGCACTTCTTCCAGAACACATCTGTTAGTTCTTTGAGCAGACCGCATTACCTTCAGCATTCTTCATCAATGCCACAACTCAAAAGCATCAACTCTTCTTTGGTCTTCCTTATTCATTGTCCAACACTCACATCCTTATGAGGTAACTGAAAATACCATGTCTTGTGTCAGGTGCATCTTAGTCTTCAAGGAGATATCTTTGCTCTTCAGCACTTGAAAGAGGTCTTTATGAAATATATATCTGTTGATGTCTTGACTGCTGCTTCCATTGGTGTTGATTGTAGAACCAAGTAATATGAAGTCTTTGACAACTTCAACCTTTTCTCCATATAGTGATGCTGCTGATTGGTCCAGTTGTGAGAATTTTCGTTTTCTTTATACTGAGGTATAATCCATACTGTGGACTACAGTCTTTAATCTTCATCAGTAAGTGTTGCAAGTCATCCTCATTTTCAGCAAGCAAAGTTGTCATCTGCATATCTTAGGTTGTTAATAAGCCTTCCTCCAATCCTGATGCCATGTTCTTCATATCATTCAGCTTCTTAAATTATTTCATCATCATACAGATTGAGTAAGTATGGTGAAAGGATACAACCCTGACACATTTCCTTCCTTATTTCAAACCATGCTGTATCTTCTTGTTCTGTTTGAATGACAGCTTCCTGGTCTATGTGCAGGTTATTCATGAGTACAATGAAATGTTCTAGAATTCCCATGTTTCTCAATATTATCCAAAATTTGTTATGATCCACACAGTCAAATGCTTTTGTGTAGTCAGTAAAACACAAATAAACATCTTTCTGGTATTCTTTTCTTTGAGCCAAGATCCATCTGACATCAGCTATGATATTCCTTGCTCCACATCCCCTTCTGAATCCAGCTTGCCTATCTGGAATTTCTCTGTCAGTATATTGCTCCAAGTAAGATTTTACTTGCGTGTGATATCAGTGGTAACGTTCAATGATTTCCACATTCTGTGGGATTATCTTTCTTTGGAATGGGAAAAAATATGGATCTCTTTCAGTCATTGGGCCAGGTAGCTGTCTTCCAAATCTCTTGCTGTAGCCGAGTGAGTGCGTTCAATGAGGCATCTGTTTGTTGAAACATCCCTATGGCTATTTTGCCAATTCCCAGAGCCTTATTTTTCTCCAATTCCTTTAGTGTAGTTTTGAATTATTCCTTCAATACCATTGGTTCTTCATCATATGCCACCTCCTGAAATGGATGATCATCTACCAATTCTTTATGGTAGAGTAACTCTCTGTATTCCATCCATCTTCTTTTGATATTTCCTCCATCATTCAACATATTGCCCATGGGATCTTTCAATATTGCAACTTGAACTTAAATTTTTTCCTCAGTTATTTCAGTTTTGAGAAATGTTGAGTGTGTTCTTCTCTTTTGATTTTCTAACTCCAGGTCTTTGCACATTTCTTTGCACATTGACTTTGTCTTCTTGAGCTGCTCTTTGAAATCTGTTCAGCTCTTTCATCCTGTCAATTCTTCAATTTGCTTTAGCTACTCTCCATTTAAGGGCAACTTTTAGAGTCTCTTCTGATGTCCATTTTGGTCTTTTCTTCCTTTCCTATCTTTTTAATGACCTCTTGCTCTCTTCACGGATGATGTTCTTGATGTCATCTCACAATTCTTTTGGTTTTGATCATTGGTGTTCAATGCCTCAAATCTATTCTTTAAATGGTCTCTAAATTCAAGAGGGATATAATCAAGGTCATATTTTGGCTGTCATGGACTTATTTTAATTGTATTCATCTTCAACTTGAACTTGCATATGAGTAGTTGATGGCCTGTTCCACAATCAGCTCCTGGCCTTGTTTTGCCTGGATATTGAGCTTCTCCATCTCCTCTTGCCACAAATATAGTCAATCTTATTCCTGTGTGCTCTGTCTGGTGAAGTTTTGGCAACACTCATTTGTGTTGTTTAAAAAAGGTATTTGCAATGGATAAGTTATTAGTCTTGCAAAATTCTATCATGTGATCCTCAGCATCATTTTTATCATCAAGGCCATATTTTCCAACTACCAGTGATTCTTCTTTGTTTCCAACTTTTGCATTCCAGTCACCAATGATAATTAACGCATGTTGATTGCATGTTTGGTTGATTTCAGACTGCAGAAGTTGGTAAACATCTTCAATTTCCTGCTCTTTGGCTTTGGTAATTGGTGTGCAAATTTGAATAATACTAGTATTGATTGGTCTTCCTTGTAGACATATGGATCTTATCCTGTCATTGATAGCATTGCACTTCAAGATAGATCCTGAAACCTTCTTTATGATGATGAATGTCACACCATTCTTCCTTAATTTGTCATTTCCAGCATAGTAGATCTTAGGGTAGCCTGATTCAAAATGACCCAAACTGGTCCATTTCATCTCACTAATGCCTAGGATATCAATCTTTACATGTTCCATTTCATTTTTGACCACTTACAATTTTCCTAGATTCATACTTCATACATTCCATGCTCCAATTGTTAATGGATATTTGCAGCTCTTTCTTCTCATCTTGAGTCATGCTACATCAGCAAAAGGAGGTCCTAAAATCTTTACTCTATCTATATCATTAAGGTTAGCTCTATTTTGAGGAGGCAGCTCTTTCCTAGTCACATTTTGAATGCCTACTGTCCTGAGGGGCTCTTCTCCTGGAATTGTGTCAGATAATGTTTCAGAACTATTTTTCTGTAATATATCAGACTGTATTTCACTGCTATTCATAAGGTTTTCACTGGCCAATTGTTTAAGGAATGGATGGCCTCATCTTACTTCCAAGTCTATCTTAGTCTGGAGGTTCTACTGAAACCTGTCCACCATGGCTAACCCTTTTGGCACTTGACCCACCTGTGGCATAGCCCCCAGCATCACAGAACACATAAGCCACCACAGGATGACAAAATGACAGATGAGTTCATCTCCCTTAGCTGGTCCAAACTGCTCCACTGCCACATCCCAGAGTCCTCTACCTATTCCAGCTCTCCAAAAAGCCATCTGTGGCCACTTCCAGGCCTCTCCTCCCTGTTCTGGCCTTCCAGAAAGCTGTTTGCTACCACTTCCTGACCCAAAATATGTTGTTTATTCACTGTTTTATTTCTGGTAACTATAACTGCTTTTGGTATTTAGTGCTTAATAAGTGTTTGAATTTGAAATTCTCCATTCTTTTGTACCTCCTTTGCCTGCATCACTCCATCCATACTATTTTCTTTGTTTTCCTTTTCTACTCAGTCTTAAAATTTAGTTAAATTGTTTTTACAATTATGGGTGCCCTTTTTTCTGAACTCACATTTTCACTTGTTATAGTCATCCTTCAACTTGTCTCCTTCAGCATTAGACTAGTGTTCCTCGAGATCTGGGAGTACAATTTATCTTTGTTTCTCTAATGCTTAGTACCATGTCTGCAAAGAGCTATTTATTAATCACATACCTGAGTATTAAGAAACTCACTAAATTTAGAATCAACCTGCTACTTTCAACTTGATTCCAACTGATTATGACCCCATGTGTTATTTATGTAACAGAATTACCCCCATAGATTTTTCTTGCATAATTTCTTTTACAGAAGCAGAATGTCATGTCTTTCTTTCAGGGTGTCACCGATCCATCAACCTTTAGGTTAACAATCAAGTTCAAGCCTTTTGTATCACCCATGGACCTTCTAGATGGTTTTATTGTTGTAGGTAATTTCCATCAAGGTTATACTAATTCAGAGGGACCATATGTGTATAGAATAACATTGTTCCACATAGGGATCCTTTGAATAAAAGTCACCAGGTATATGTGATTTCCTATGTGGCTGTAGGTGACTTCCAATCTTGAATCTATTGGCTAGTACTTGAGTGCTTAACCAACTACACCACCCAGAGACTCCTCTAGATAGTTTAGTGTCCAGAAATTTTATAAGTTACATCTGACCACCTTACCCAAGCCTAATAACTTTTAGATGAATTATGATTCAACTAAACATTTTAAAACCGAAGCTAATCTTCTGTTAAATAGTCCTACTGTATGGATAAATTACATTTTGTTTATCCATTTACCAGTTGATGGGCATTTTGAATGTTTCCTTTTATTTTTATTTTTTTTTTTAATCATTACAAATTATTCTGCAATATATGTTAATTCATATGTCTATATTTGGCTATGCTGTGTATGCTGAACAAACAATTCGACATGATGGACTATCTGAAGAAAATCATCAGGATTGGAGGAAGGCTCATTAACAACTTGCAATATGCATATGAAACAAACTTGCTTACTGAAAGTGAAGATGGCTTGAAGAACTTAAGAAAAATCAAGGACTATAGTCTTCGGTTTGGATTACACCTCAACAAAAAGAAAACAATAATTCTAATTTAATTTTTGTTTTATTTTATGTTACTGTTTTAAATGTGTGTTATGAGACATTCTTATTGGATACATCATTATACATACTAGTCCTTGGGCTGTTTTGCATGTTTATTATAAGCTACTTAAGGTCGATTTTCCATTTCACAGATCTTAGCTATAAAAGTACATTATACATCCTCATTTTGTTTCATTCATATGAAGTAAGAAATCATCATGATGATAGAAGTCTTCCTGCTACTTAAAGCAGAAAACTAAGTCAAGTTTTAATAAATAATATTAATATATTACTATTTTTTTTTCTAACTATTATTTTATAATTTTTAAATTACTTTTACCTATATTGTCTGAATTGGGTCTTTCATGAAGGAGGCAAGACATTTGCATTTGTTCTTCAGTCAAAAAAAGATCAAGGTTAAGCTCAAGGGGTTTTATTCTCTAGTACTTGGCAAATGCTGGGTGACAATGAACAATTGTCCTCTCTCTAGAGTTATACTATGACATCATAGAATCTCTTCATTTGGCACACAGCACTTTAAAGTACATATTGTCTCAATATGCAGAAAGGCTGCCTCTTTGGCCAACATATTGCTTCTTCATGATTTAGAAGTCTCAAGCCACACCTTATCATCTGAAGCACAACTTCAAAAATGGAAATTAGAATCAATGACTGAATCATAAATTGGTCGTTGTCATGGTTCAGTGAGAAATGTTACAATTCCCTTAATGACTCTGAAAACAATGAACTAAATTTTTAAAAAGTACTGTTGACTCTCCAAAAAGGTTTTTTGTGAGTTTACAATGGCCTATGCATTTACTTTTTAAAAGGGTCAAGTTTAGAAAACAGGCAATGTTTCTCATTTATATTCATTGTAATCATCTGTTATCTATTTAAGCCAGATACAGAAAATGAGACGAAGAAAATAGCATCAATTTGCACTAGCTATTAACTTTCTCAGGGGTATGCTATTATAACTAAAAAAGGTTTGTTGAGATTCTCGTTCAGTTTAATTTCATTCAGTAATATTGCTAATGACCCTATTAAAGACATTAAAAGTTTTCTTTTCTGATCAATCAGTGGAATGTTGAACTCCATAAAGTACCTACTGACTAAGAAGTTAAATAAATCAAGGTCACCTTTCAGATGACATCCTAAAGCTGAATGTGGGTATAAGACTTATACAACTCTTATTCAGAAGTTAGGTTTTCTTTTAAGCACCAGGGTTATACCAGGAAAATTATTTCACTTGACTCTTCAAGAATCTGTTCCAAGGTCAAGATGGCTCTGTAACATTTGTAATAAAGTGGATTAAAAAGTTGAATTATCTTTCTAATTAGTTTTGAAATGCAATATCATATATAAATAAATGACTATATATATAGCAATAAATATTATATAGTATCCATAACTCACCTGTCAGTTTGTTGTATTGTGGTTCCTTTTGTGTTGCTGTAATCCTGAAAGCTAAGCCACCAATATTTCAGATACCAGCAGGGCCATTCAAGGTGGACAGTTTTCAGTAGAACTTTCAGACTAAGACAGACTAAGAAAGAGGATCTAGCAATGCAGTTTTGGAAATAAATAAATAAATAAATAAAGGGGCAGTGAAAATCTTATGCATGAATGTGAAACACTGTCTGATACAATGCTGGAAGATGAGCCACTCATACTGGAAGGCACTCAAAATATGACTGAAGAAAGTATGATTACTCAAAGTGAGTTTACCATAATGATGTGGATGGAGTAAAGCTTTTGGGACTTTAATTTGATGATGTAGCACTACTCAAAATGAGAGTGAAGAGCTTCAAACATCCATTAATAATTAGAACATGCAATGCATGAAATGTGAATCTAGGAAAATTGGAAGTAATCAAAAATGAAATGAAGCACAAAAATGTTGATATCATAGGCATTGTTGTTGTTGTTATGTGCCGTCGAGTCGGCCCTGACTCATAGCGACCCCTCCTTGGGTTTCTGAGTCAGTATCATTATGGAAGTAGGATTGCCCAACCTTCCTTCTGAGGAGTGGCTGGTGGGTTTGAACAGCTAGCCTTCTGGTTAGCAGTCAAGTGCTTTAGCCACTATGCTACCAGAGCTCCTTAGGTATTAGTGACCTAAAATGGGCTAGCTTTGGCCATTTAAAATTGGACAACCATATAGTCTACTATGCCAGGAATGACAAATTGAAGAAGTATGGATTGAAGAGGTATGATGTTGCAATCATAATCACAAAGAACATTTTGAGATATATCCTGAAGCACAATGTTGTAAGTCACAGGATAATATTCATAAGCCTACAAGAAGACTAAATACAATTATTATTAAAATTTATTCACAAATCACTTATACCAAAAGGAAGAAATCGAGGATTTTTACTAACTTGTACCGTATGAAAAGATGCAATCAATATATATTGATAATTACCAGTGATTCGAATGGAAAAGTTGGAAAATATGGCCTTAGTAGTTGGAAAATATAATCTTAGATATAGAAATGGCACAGGAGATTGTATGATAGAATATCATAAAATCTATGAATTATTCATTATGAATAACTTTTTAAACATAAATGGTGACTACACACTTGGACTTCACCAGATGGAATATACAGGATTCATTGACTACATCTGTAGAAAAGACAGCGGGAAGCTCAATATCATCAGTCAGAACAATGTCAGGGGCCAACTGTTTAAAAAAAAAAAAAAAAAGCAATAATTCATATGTAAGTTCAAGTTGTAGTCAAAGAAAATTAAAAAAGTCCATGAGAGCCAAAGTATTACTTTGAATATAACCCACCTGAATTTAGAGACCATCTCAAGAATAGATTTCATGAATTGAACACTAATAATCAAAAATCAAAGACCAGATGGGTTGTGACATTACATAATGGACATCATACATGAAGAAAGCAGAAGTTTATTAAAAAGACACAAAAGAAAGAAAGGACCAAAATGGATTTGAGAAAAGACTCTGAAACTTGCTTTTCAGCATTGAATAGGTAAAGTGAATAGAAAAAAAAAATGGATATCCAGTTTATCCAGCACCATTTATTAAACAAACATTCTCTTCCCCATTTATTGGATTTAAACCCTTTGTCAAAGATCAGCTGGCCATAGGTTGATGGATCTAATTCTGGGTTCTCATTTCTATTCCATTGGTCTATATGTCTGTCATTATACCAACACCAACAGTTTTGACTACTGTGGCTGTATAGCAGGCTGAGATTCAGCAGTGTTGAGAGCTCTTACTTTGTGCTTCTTTTTCAATAGTGCTTTGCTAATCCGAAGTCTCTTTTCTTTCCACCCATGTCCTTAAAGAATGTTGATGGGATCTGGACTGGGATTGCATTGAATGTATAAATTTCTTTGGATAGAACTGACATTTTCACAATATTCAATTTTCCTATCCACAAGCATGGGATGTTCTTCCATTTATGTAGATCTCTTATGGTTTCTTGAAGTAGTTTTTTATGGTTTTCTTTGTACAGGTCTTTTATGTCCCTGGTAAGATTTACCCAAGTATTTTATTTGTTACCTATTGTAAATGATATTGATTACCTTATTTCTTTTTCAGCAGTCTCTTTGCTGGTGTAGAAGAATCCAAATGATTTTTGGCTATTGATCTTGTATGCTGCCACAATGCTAAATTTCTCAATTATTTCCAGTACATTTTTGACTCAGTCTCTAGGGATTTCTATATATAGGATCACATGATCAATAAATAGGGATAGTTTGACTTCTTCCTTACCAATTTGGATACCTTTGATTTCCCTTTCTTGCCTTATGGCCCTGGCTAGGACTTCCAGTATAATGTTGAATAAAAGTGGTGATAGAGGGCATCCTTGTCTGGTTCCTGTTCTCAAGAGGAATGTTTTCAGTCTTTCTCCATTAAGAATAATGTTGGCTGTTGGTTTTGCATAGATGCCCTCTATTACGTTGAGGAATGTCCCTTCTATTCCTATTTTGCTGAGAGTTTTGATCAGGAATAAATGTTCAATTCATCAAATGCATTTTCTGCTTTGATTGATATGATCATATGGTTCTTTCCTTTGTTTTATTTATGTGATAGATGACATTTGTTTTTCTAATGTTGAATCATCTTTGCATACCTGATATGAAACCCACTTGGTCATAATGACTGATTTTCTTGATACGTTGTTGGAGTCTATTGGCTAGGATTTTGTTGAAGATTTTTGCATCTATATTCATGAGGGATATTCATCTGTATTTTTCCTTTTGATTGATGTCTTTGCCTGGTTTTGGTATCAAGTTTATGCTTGCTTCATAAAATGAGTTAGGGAGGATTCCATCCATTTGTGTTTTGGAATAGTATGAGCAGGATTGGTGTCAATGTTTCTCTGAATTTAGGTAGAATTCTCTGGAGAAACCATCTTGGCCAGGACTTTCTTTGTTGGTAATTTTTTTTTTTTTTTTTTTAATAACATGTTCAATTTCTTCCTTTGTTATGGCTCTGTTCAACTTTTCCACATCACTCTGTGTTAGTTTAGGAAAGTGGTGTGTTTCTAGACATCTGTCCATTTCCTCCAGATTTTCAAATTTGTCAGTGTACAGTTCTTCATGGTATCCTGACATTATCCTTTTTATTTCAGTTGGTTCTGTTGTGATGTTGCCCATTTGTTTATTATTCATTTTATTTGTATTCTCTCCATCTTTTCCTTTGTTAAATTTGCCAGTGGTTGGTCAATATTATTGATCTTCTCAAAACACTTCTGGTCTTGTTGATTTTTTCTATTGTCTTTCTATTTTCTGTTTCATTGATTTCTACTTGAGTCTTTATTTCCTTTCTTCTGGTGACTGTAGGTTTTTCTTGCTGTTCTTTTTCTAATTGTTGGAGATGTTGCTTTTAAGTGTTGATTTTGGCTCTTTCTTCTTGATGTGTGTGTTTATTGCTATATATTGGCCTCTGATCACTGCTTTTGCTGCATTCCAAAGATTTTGGTATGTTGTTTTTTTCATTCTCATTTGATTCAAGGATGTTTTGAATTTTATTTTTCATTTCTTCTCTTACTCAGTCTTTCTTCAGGAGTGTGTTGTTCAATTTCCATGTATTTGCTCTTTTTCCATTGATCTTACAGTTTCTGATTTCTAATTTGATAGCATTGTGATCTGAGAAGATGCTTTTTAGTATTTCAATGTTTGTAAATTTATTAATGCTTGCTTTATGGCCTAACATATGGTCTATGATGGAGAATGTTCCATGCGCCCTGGAAAAGAATGTATATTGTGCTGTTGTTGGGTTAAGTGCTCTGTACATGTCTATAAGGTCAAGTTGGTAGACTGTGTTGTTTAGCTCTTCTGCATCTTTGTGGAGTTTCTTTCAGTTGTTTTATCTTTCATTGAAAGTGGTGTATTACAGTCTCCCACTATGACTGTGGAGTCATCTATTTGCCTTTTCAGCTCTTTTAAAGTCTGATTTATGTATTTTGAGCTTTCATTGAGCCCATAGATATTTGGTATGGTTATATCTTCTTCCTCAATTTTTCCTTTACTCATTATATAATATCCTTCCTTGTCTCATATGGTGGTTTTTGTCTTAAAGTCAGTTTGATCAGAAATTAATATTGCCACTCCTTCTCTTTTTTGGTTACCATTTGCTTGATATATCTTTATCCAACCTTTGATGTTTAGTCTATTTTTGTCTTTGTGTCTAGGGTGTGTCTGTTGTAGACAGCATATTGATAGGTTTTATTTTCCTATCCAGTCTGTAACTCTCCATTTCTTGGGTTGTGCATTTAATCCATTAATATTCAGTGTAAATACCAACAAGTACAAGTTGGTTGCTGTCACTTTGTTATGTGTTTTTTCATGGTGTTCCTTGTTTCTTTGTTCCATATAATATTCTGTGCTGAGCTCATTATGTTTATGAGGTGTTTTATCATTTCCTTTGTTATTATTGTTTTAGTCTTTGCTAAATATTTGTGCTTGTCCTCTTTTTTTTATTGTGATGTGAAGGTTTATCATTTTCCTTTGAAGTTACCCTGTGATTTATAATTTTCTCCCCAAGTTTAGAAGATTCCCTTCTTTCTTGCAACTCTCTTGACTTCCTCATCATTTAGAAGTTCTGTAACTACACAGTATTTTCCCTCTTTTTGCTTGTAGATGTCCTCATTTGCAATTGATATCTATGCTTCCCTGTTTACAATCTTGTAAGCTAGTTTTCCTTTGGATATGTTCATAGCTATGGTTTCAGGGTTATGTAATCTTGTGTATTAATGGTTGATTGTTGTTTGCTATTACTGTTTCAGTGTTCAAAGGACTCCCTTTAGTATCTCTTTTAAGGTTGGTCTGGTTTCAACAAATTCCCTTATTTTCTGCTTATGTGGAAATTTCCCAATCTCACCATCATATTTGAGGGAGAGTTTTGCCAGGTATAGAATTATTGGCTGGCAATTTTCTCTTTCAGGGTTTTATATACACCATCCCACTGCCTTCTTGCTTGCATGGTTTCTGCTGAGAAGTCAGAGTTTATTCTTACTGGTTGTCCTTTGTAAGTAACTTTTTGTTTTTCCTGTGCTGCTTTCAGGATTCTTTTGTTGTCTTTGGTTTTGGTGAGTTTGATGATAGTATGTCTTGGTGACTTTTTTTTGGGGTCTATCTTGTTTGGGGTGCATTGGAGTTCCTGAATGGATATACTGTCATCTTTCATCTTATCAAGGAAGTTCTCTTTCACCAAATCTTGGACAATTTTGTCAGTGGTTTCTTTTTCTCTTCCTGTTCTTGACTTCCAGTGACACATAGTTTATTCCTTTTGACAGTATCCCACATGAACCTTAGGGTTTCTTCATTTTGTTTTGATCTTTTTTCTTATTGATCCCTTTCCAAATAAGTATGCAGGTATTTTTCTTCAATCTCATTCATTCTGTCTTCTATTGATTCAGTTCTACTCCTTTGTCTTTTCAATGTGTTTTCTATTTCTGAAATTTTAGTATTAATCTTCTGCATTTCTATCAGTATATTTTGAATTGTTTCTAATTTTTCATTTATTTGTAGTTTTGTTCTTGTATTTTCTTCCAAAATTCTTCTAGGGTTTTTTCTGTGTTTTCCTTAATGTTGTCAGTCTTTTCCTTTTTTCTGCATTTCAATCCTTTGAACATACCTAAATACAAATCTTTGGAATTCCTTATCAGTGAGTTCCAATTCTGCTTCTTCTTCAGGGATGTGTTCTGGGTCTGTATACTGCTCCCTTGTTTCTGTTACTTTATCTTGTTTCTTTGAGTGGACTGTGATGGTGTGTTTCTCTGAGACATTGTGATGTTATTGTATTTAGATCTCAGTTAACTGTTTGTGAAGAGCAGATAAGGGTGAGTCAGGCTCTTCTTGGTGGTTGTTTATCATTGGCCCATTGGTGGAGAAGGAAGTGGTGGCTCTCACTTAGTAAGTGAAGCTATAAGAGTTGTGGGTGTAGTTGTGTTGTACAGACACTGTTGCTGTTTTCCACTCAATTATAGAAAAATAACAATTGAATAACCAGCAAAAAAAAATAGAAACACATGGACATAAAATACACCATATAATCACACAGGAACAATAACCAAAAAAGAAGAAAAACAAAACAAAACAAACATAATATCTGGCAAGATGGTGATAAGAGAGCAAAGGTAGAGGGGGGGATAATGAGGAAAAAATGCAAAAAGAAAAACAGTGAATTGGGTTAACCACAAGGAAGAAAAAATTTGGAACTAGGAACTGGGAAGATACAAAAAGCTAAAAAACTAGAACCTGGGAAGGGAAGAATAAAGAATAATAATAAAAAGGATAAAAATAGTAATAATAGTAATTATTATTATTTTAAAACAGACAAATACAAACTAAAAAAAAAAAAAAAAATCTGGGCAGGGTGGTGCAGTGAACCCAGGCTCCATCTGAGCACAAAGATTGGGATGGAATTCCTGTCAACCCAGATGATGGGGGTAGTGGGAGATGACTGCACTTCCATTCACCAGGAGGGTGTGGGATATAAGAGTACAAAAGAAATAACACACCTTTCTAGTCACCTTCTGCATAGGGAAAAGTCCACAGTCCTGCCTTCCTCACTGCTTCCCCTTTTATTCACTAGCTACCAGAGCAGTCTTCTGTGCAGTCTCTGGATAGCATGGCTGCCTTTTAGTTTAACTCTCACGTTCTAACACCACTCAGCAATATCCAAGCTATCTGTGCTGTCAGGATCGCTGCCAGACCTCAGCTTCATATGTCTCCTTTTTTGGTGTTTTCATGCAATTTCTTCTACTAGTTAGAGTTTAATCCAGTTCTATATCCTTCCTTCCAAAGCTCAGGGCTCCAGGATTATCTTCTGTATCTGTGTTAATTGGTTCTCCTTTTCTTTGTTGAAGAGGATCTGTGCAGTCCTTCTGCCTATTCCACCATCTTACCAGAACTCCTCAGTTTTGTTTTTGACCATATACTCATTCTTGCTACATCATATTATCATATGTATCATAATAGCAAATGCCAAAAATATTTAAGTTGAATACAAACACCTTTGAGTAAACATCAGTATGCTGAGTCCATTCATTTTAGCATGACCCCATGTATACACGAAAGTACACAGAGAACACATAAAACTCCCTGAACACCATTGTACATTTGGTCCATGTGAAACAGCATGGGGATAAAATAATCTTCCATTTAAAATCTAGTCAGAAATATTCTGTCTGCTTTTGAAATAATGAAGGCTTGGAAAACAATTTAAATGAATCATATCTCTTTAATACTATATGCAGAATTTTAATCTCCTCTCTTCTTTTAATGGCTAAACTTTTTTTTTTTTTTTCCTCTAGCAAGTAAAGGCAATGTAATGCATTTTCTTGACCGTAGGGTTACCTCATGGTCTTTTTTTAGACATTTCATAAATGCTTATCATTGCTTTCATCTTCATGATGCTGATTTTTTTTTCAGTGAAAGATATTTTTAAGTGTATAGCCTGACCTAATATTTCTCTCCTCACTTGCTCTCAGTCCCACAAGTTATTCAAAGCTGACCTCAATACTTGACCCTTAAAAGTGGTTGTTGTTGTTGTTATGTGCCATCAAGTCAGCCCCAACTCACAGTGACCCCTCCTTGAGTTTCTGAGGCAGTATCACTACAGAAGTATATTGCCCCATCTTCCATCCGAGGAGTGGCTAGTGGGTTTGAACCACCAGCCTTCTCGTTAGTAGTCAGGTGCCTTAGGCACTGCGCTACCAGAGCTCCTCCTTAAAAGGTTACTGGGAAAGTAATACCTACTACTGAGTTAATAAGTAACTCCACTTTGTTAAGAATGGCAAAAATTATTATGCAATTAACTCTGACATAGCAGAGAAGAATTGAGGCTCTATGGAACCTTAGCAACTTGAAGGAATAGGAAAATAAAATCAAGCAGGACCTTCTAAGTCAATCAAAATATTTTGACTTAGAAATCAAAAGGCTTTTTAGACTTCGGATTACACAAACCAAGCAGAAGTTGGCTGTGCCATACTGGTCTCTGGGAGCTCTGGTGGCATAGTACCTAAGGCATTTGACTGCTAACCAGAAGGCTGGAAGTTCAAACCCACCAGCCACTCCTCAGAAGCAAGATTGGACAATCTACCTTCATAGAGATACCACTTGAGAAACCTAAGGAGGGGTCTCACTATGAGTCAAATTACTCAACAGCAGTGAGTTTAGTTTTGGGAAGCTTGTTTCTGGCCTGCTGATTAAATAGGTCTGTCTTTCTTTTTATTCAAATGTTCATGAATTGCTCCCAAAATTCTCTCCTGAAATGAAAGAGGATAACTTTCTCAACTGGAAATTACAATACCATTTTTCATATACATGTTTATGTATACTTGTGTATGTATAGTAACTAGAGTCTTTTTTATAAGTCTTTTAAGATAAAGAATACATTAAGACATCAAGGCACAGAATCTTAAATGGACTGTTTGAGGTAATATTGTGAGTTGATACCATTGTCAACACATGGTATTTGAGTCACTCTTCTTTCCTCCCTAACATGCACCTTGAGATAAACAAATGTCAATTCCTGCTGATAGAAGTAAAGTGAAACTAAATGGCCCATACAACACAGAAGATATCTATATCTGGCAACCATTCTATAAATCCTGTTAATGAGATACAAAATCCATTTTAGGATGTAGGTTTGTGGTGTTTTATTAAAGACATTCTGTTCAAGAGAGAAAACTACCACAGGGTACTTCCATGAATATTTTCCATAGTCTTTTTTTATATCTGCATAAGGCATAGATAATGAGAGAAGTCTAACAAAAAATTAGTCGTATATTTTTTTAAACAGGTAAAGAGTATATGACACAGACCATAATCAATAACAACTAAAATCAACAACAAATAGATCATCTAGGTGTAATCCATGGCAAGTATTCTTGCACTGATTATTAAAATAATATTTTCAGATCATTATGTATTATAACCTTTGTATATAATAGACATTATTCATCACTAGAGAAAAAAAAAACATAGATTATCTAACACAAAGTGCATTTAGCTTCTCATTTTATAATTTTGTAATCAATACTAGACAGATAGAAATTAGGTAGATAAATTAAGTTGATTTTCACCAAGATATTTGATTTCTCAAAAAAATCTGTGAATAGAATATGTCATGTGTGCTACATAGTATTAGATTCGTCCATTCTTGGATACACTTGACAATAATTACACAAGTAATTACAACAGAATTTTAGAACTCTGTCTTTCACCAACCCATATATTCATCAATGATTCAGCTGAGAATTTTTATGAAAATCTATTTTTAAGGATCATAAAAAGCAGTGTAGTTATGAAAGACAGAAACAACACTGGATATTTTAAAATTAATTGTATAATGATGGTAACTAATAACCTAATGGTATTAGACCTAGAAAACCAATCTTGAAACTACAGGATTAGGATACTTACAAAACACAAGTATTTGAAAGTAACTTGAGATTGTTGTTGCTGTTAGGTGCCGTTGAATCAACTCCTCATAGAGACTCTATGCACAACAGAACAAAACACTGCCTGGTCCCGTGCCAGCCTTACAATCTTTGCTATCCTTGAGCCCATTGTTGTAGCCACTGTATCAATCTATCTCATTGAGTGTCTTTCCCTTTTTCATTGGCTTTCCACTTTACTAAACATGATATCCTTCCCCAGGGAATGGTCCCTTCTGACAACATGACCAAAGTAGATGAGACGAAGCTTGGCCATTCTCATTTCCAAGGAGCATTCTTGCTACACTTCTTCCAGGACAGATTTGTTAGTTCTTCTGGAAGTATATGATACTTCTAGTATTCTTTGCCAATACTGAAACTCAAAATCATCAACTTTTCTTCAGTCTTCCTTATTCATTATCCAACTCTCACATGCATATGAAGCTGAAATGAAAATATCATGACTTGGGTTAGGCACACCTGAGTTTTCAAGGAGACATATTTGTTCTTCAAAACTTTAAAGAGGTCTTTTGCAGCAGATTTGCCCAGTGCAATATGTCATCTGATTTCTTGACTGCTGCTTCCGCTGGTATTGACTGTGAAACCAAGTAATATGAAATATTTGACAACTTCAATCTTTTCTCCATTTATCATACTGCTGTGTATTTGATCATTTGTAAGGATTTTCATTTTCTTTTATTGAAATAGAGTCCATACTGTAGACTGTAGTCTTTAATTTTAATCAGTAAGTGCTTCAAGTCATCTTCACTTTCAGCAAGTTGCATTGTCTGCATATTGGAGGTTGAAGCGAGTCTTTCTCCAATCATTATGCCATGCTTTTTTCCAAATAGTCCAGCTTCTTGGATTATTTCCTCAGTATACAGATTTAATAAGTATGGTAAAAAATACAACCATGAAATACTCCCTTCCTGATTTTAAACCATGCAGTATCTCCTTGCTCTTTTCGAACAGCCACCTGGTCTGTGTACAGGGTCCTCATGAGCACAATTTAGTGTTCTGGAATTCCCATTCTTCTCAATGGTATCCTTAATTTGTTAATATCCAGACAATCAAATGCTTTTGCATAATCAATAAAACACAAGTAAACATCTTTCTGCTAATCTTTGCTTTTGATTAAGATCCATTAGACATCAGCAAAGATATCTCTCATTCCACATCCTCTTCTGAATCCAGCTTGCATTTGTGGAAATTCCCTGTTAGTATATGTTGCAATTGGTTTTGAATTATCTTCAGCAAGATTTTACTTGCATGTGATATTAATGATATCACAAGATATAATTTTCCAAGACCAATGACTTTTTCATTGCAAATACCTTTTTTCAACAACATATCCAGTGGCTATACACATGCACTTTGCCAGAAGGAGAACACAAGAATCAGATCAATTACATCTGTGGAAAGAGGCAATGGAGAAGCTCAATATCTTCAGCCAAAACAAGGCCTGCAGCTGACTGTGGAACAGATCATCAACTGCTCATATGCAAGTTCAAATTGAAGTTGAAGACAATTCAAGCAAGTCCACAAGAGCCAAAATATGACCTTGGTTATATCCCACTTGAATTTAGAGATTATCTAAAAAATAGATTAGACACATTAAACACTAATGATTGAAAACCAGAGGAACTGTGGGATGACATCAAGAACATAATCCATGAAGTAATCAAAAGGTCATTAAAAAGGCAGTAAAGGAAGAAAAGACCAATATGAATGTCAAAAGAGACTCTGAAACTTTCCCTTGAATGGAAAGTAGTTAAAGCAAATGGAAGAAATGACAAGATAAAATATCTGAGCCAAAGATTTTAAAGAGCAGCTTGAGAAGACAAAGTCAATGATTATAATTGAATGTGTCAAGATTTGCAGTTAGAAAACCAAAAGACCACACTCGGCATTTTCAAGCTGAAAGGGCCGAAGATAAATTTAATCTTTAAGTTGCAATACTGAAAGATTCTATGGGCAAAATATTGAAAGATGCAGGAAACATCAAAAGAAGATGGAAGGAATACACAGAATCACTGTACCAAAAAGAATTTGTCAATGTTCACCCATTTCAGGAGCTGGCATATGATCAAGAACCAAGGTATTGAAAGAAGAAGTCCAAGCTGCACTGAAGGAAATGGCCAAGAGCAAATCTTCCAGAATTGATGGAATGCCCTTTGAAATGTCTCAACAAAGAGATGCTACACTGGAGGAGCTCACTCATCTATACCCAGAAATTTAGAAGACAGCTACCTGGCCAACTGACTGGAAGAGATCCATATTTGTACCCATCATTAACTTGAGGTTACAACCCCTCAATATTTTTAATACGAGGCTAAGATAAAATTCTTGTATAACTTTATGTTATGCTGACCTATGACAATATATAGATGAGAAATATTTCTGGTTCTTCTAAATTTGTGTTTATTGGATCACACTTGATACAAAATGTTCAGTTTACCTTTTAAGATATTTTGAAAAAATATATAGACACAAATATTGTTTAAGAGAAACAAGGGTTCTTTAAACAAGAAGAAAGTCTTGAGATTAATTAACTTGGTGATGTGAGGATAACGAAAGCTAAACATGGATTTATTTAAGTTAAAATTAGAGGCTGAAGATTTGCTGAGTAAAAATGATAATTGATATTTGTGTTTATTCAATAAAAAAACTTTCTAAACCATGTTTCTATCAGTGACATACACCTGAGTCTGGGCATGTTCAAGTTGATATTTATAATGTTGCACAGGAATGTAAACATTGATTAATTACATGTAAGCCCCTTTAAAATTTAAAATGCTATATTAAATTATGATATAGATCTAAGGGAGATCTTGATTAATATTTAAAGTAGATTTTTGTAGAATATTTAATGTATAAAATAAACTCAAGTTGAAACCCTGAAATTACAAGGTGCTCTTCAACTTTTTTGCAGACTATTTATATCCTGCATATCGAAATTTTAATAATTATAAATGCATGATATTATAAAAAGTATACAAATTATACTTCTATTTTTACATTAACATTTCTTTTTGATTAAAATTGGATTTACAGAAGATACAAAAGATAATACAGAGAGTCCTCATAGAGCCTTCAAACACTTTCTCATAATGTTAACATTTTACATAGCCATGATATAATTATTAAAACTAAGAAATTAACATTGGCACAATATATTTTTCTAAACTACAGGCTTTATTTAGATTTCACCAGTCTTTCCAACAATATCATTTTTCTGTTTCAGGATCATGTTCAGAATATCATATTAAATTTAGTGATTGTATCTTCCTTTCCTCTCCTGTCTGTGACAGTTTTTCAGTGTTTTCTTGTTTTCATGACCTTGAGAGTTTTGAAAAGTATGGATCAGGTGACTCGTAGAATGTCCTCCAGTTTGTTTTTGCATTACAAATCTGGAGTTACAGAGTGTCAGAAAGAATGCCACATAAATGAAGTATCCTCTTCACATCAAATCAAATCAGAGAATTACATTATAACTACATGAAATTACATGATTTTAAATTTGCTCACTTGCTGTCTGCCAGGTTTCTCCACTGTAAAGTTACTATTGTTATCTTTCCATATTCTGTTCTTTGGAAGAGTATCCATAAAGGGAGAGGAGTTAAGCAGTGTTATGGATTGAATTATCCAAACCAAAGCTATAACCCATAGCCATCAAGTTGATTCCAACTCATAGTGACCCTATGGGACAGAGTAGAATGATCCCATAGGGTTCCCAAGGCTATAAATCTTTAGGAAGCAGCCTACCACATCTTTCTCCCCAGCTGTTCCGTTCAAACTGCCAAGCTTTCAGGTTAGCAGCAGAACCCTTAACCACTTCACCATCAGGACTCCTTTGTGGACTCAATTTTGTCCCCAAAAATATGTGTCGGAATCCTATCCTTATTCTGGTGGGTGCCCTGCTTGGGGACAAAGTTTTCTTTGTTAGGTCAATGAGGTCATAACAATGTAGAGTATTTCTTGCTTTAATCACTTCTGAGTTATAAAAAGAACAGGCTAGACACAGACTCAAGATACTTACTGGAGAAGACAAATGGTATGTGAAGATAGCCAAGAATCTAGGAATGTCCATGACTACCAACAAGGAAAACAAATCCACAAAATGAAGACACTGATTTAGACTTTAGCTTCCAGTTGTTATTGTTAGATGCCGTAGAGTCATTTCTGACTCATAGCGATCCCTTGCACAGCAGAACGAAACGCTGCCCGATCCCGCATCAGCTCCATGATCCCTGTTATATTTGAGCCCATCATCGCAGCCACCATGTCAATCCACCTCGTTGAAGGCCATAGCAGTGGGAAAATAAATTTCTGTTCTTTAAAGCCACAAACTTGGGTGTTTTTATTACAGTTGCACTAGCTAAGACAACAACTCTCTTCCTTTCTTTTTTTCTTTTTTAATTGTGCCATGGGTGGAAATTTGGAGCAGAATTTGTTTTACAGTCAAAGGTTCATGTACAGTTGGTTTCACTCCCCAATTATCATCCTCAACACTAACCCACTCTCCTCCTCTCCCTTCCCAGTGACCTCCTCCCATCCCTGTGTTCTTCTTAGTTATGCACTCCTGTCAGTCCAGGTTTTCCTTGGAGTGAATATTGCCCCTCTGGTGCCCCTTGGCCCATTACTCCAAGGGATGTATCTCTGTAGAGCAGGTGGGTGCATCCCCCTGGGTTGGATGTTCTACATGTAAGTCTTATTACTGTTGGGCTGAGAGCCAGCCCCTGAGAGTGAGTTTTATGCTGGGCTCAAAGTGAATTCCAGGGCCATAGTCTTGGGGGTTCCACCAGACTCCATCTGACCAGTAATTCTGGTTGTTATTGTATTTTTGAATTATGCTCCATGTTTTCCCCTCACTCTGTCCAAGATCTCCAGCTTTGATCCTTTCCTGAGTGGTTGACATTGGTAGCCAGGTACCATCTAGTTTTTCTGATCTTGAGGCCCATCATATCCTAGGGCTGATTGTTTCCAAGTGTCCTTGATTTTCTTCACTTTTCTCTGCTTCAGAAGAGGAGACCATTAGCTGCATCTTAGGTGGCCACTCGAAAGCTTTTAAGACCCCAGTCATTATTCACCAAAGTAGGTTGTGTAACAAGACTTTTATGTATTATGTTGTGCCAATTGAACCTGTTGTGCCCCAATACTATGGAACAACTCTTTTCTGAAGAAAGGATCCTTTCTATATATTACTTAGAACTTATATGTGAAGAATATGTGTGCATTTCCCCTATGGATTTGCTTATTTAATCATTTTTATATCAATATGGGTTTACAAGCATACCATGTTTTATTATGCTTTACTTTATTGCACTTCACAGTACACTGCATTTTTTACAAATTGAAGGTTTGTGACAACTCTTTGTCTAGCAAGTGTATGGTACCATTTTTCCAACAGTATATGCTCAATTTGGGTTTATGTGTCACCTTTTGGTAATTTTCAAAATATTTCAAACTCTCCATAATGTTATTGCACACTTAATAAATTATAGTGTTAACATAACTTTTATCTACATAGATAAACCAAAAAAAAACTCTTGTCACTCACTTTATTATAATGGTCTGGAACCAAACCCACTATATCTCCAAGGTATGCCTATATAAATATTTATCTTATTCTTTGGATTATAATGCAAAACTATTATTACTTATTTTTTGAGCAATTTATTTCACCTTTGCTCTAGGAGAGAGCTGTCAGAGTTTCTCTTGTGTCCTTTAAATATTCTTTCATCCTTTTTTTGTTTCAATATTTTTAGATTTTCCTTAATTTCTGCCATGAAAGGATGGTCTAGGATTTTGTATTTTCCATGTCCCTTACCCTAGAATAATCCATTTTTCCAAGATACTTGATTTCCTTTAATTGGAGGATAGTACTAGTAACCAAGATCTGGGCAATAGCTGTGTATGATTATTAATATGAGATGGGGAGTTCACTCCTTCGAGGCCTTCTAAGCAAACAGGTCTAGGAAATATATGTATGTATATAACCTATGTACATATCTGTGTGTGTGTGTGTGTGTATATATATATATATATATACACATATATATATATATGAATATGTGTTCAAATACTTATCATTTTATATTGATATTTGCAAATGTAACCTAATAGCAACAGAAGATTCAACCTATACTTTCCCTCTTGTGTATTCACAACTTTATTTTTTTATAATAGTGAGAAATCTTGCCCTCAGTGTCTGTTATTGATTTATTTTGTTAGTCATTCCTAACTAACAAGTACATAGTTTAATTGATTTTAAAAGTGGTAATCTACACCACTATGAGTGGAAAACAAAACAAAACAAAACAAAAATACCAACTAGAATACAGTGCATATGTGGAGTTCCTTTTTTGTCTTCATCTTCAGCCTTATAGTATGCAGTCAAAACATGAGAGAGAAAGTAAGGGGAGACGTAAGCAGCCTCTTCCATTTCTAGTATCATGTGTCAACACTAATCTCCTCAGTGTTCCAAACGAATTCCCAAATAATGTTCATTTAAAATAAAAATATTCCATTGTTTTATATTTTTCTGACTTTGGTAAGATGCCCATAGGGTTCTTGTCAACCTCTGGTGTTATTTCCTGAACTTTAGCCCCACAATAACTTTTGAGATAACAAGGTATTTCTGCCTCAAATTCTGAGTTCAGTCATCACTGATGTTCATCTAGGCCAGAATCTAATGTCTTTGGATTGATCCTGAGTTGGTTACAGAAATGCACTTTGATTACAGGGCTCCTGAACCTTCTCTCTAATATCAGATAGTCTTTGTTCCTCATGACCCAACCTATCATGTGACCTGTTCCTTTGGCTATTCTTGTGCTTTAGAAATCATTCTTGCTTGAAGTTCAGCAAGCTATCTTCCTCTCTGTGAAAATTTAAGACTTCCTTAATTGTGCCACTTCTGCCCCACCAACCTGACATTGGAATATTGACCTTAAATCCTAGTGCAGACCCACAGGTTCTCTCAAGACATTTTATTGATAGTGATTTCCTCCCTGTACAGTTAAGGATTTTCATATGAATTCTCCTTTATGTGTATGAGAATTCTGGTTGTTATTGTTAGTCTGTCCAACCTCTTTTATTCTTCCTGCTTGACTGAATATCCCTGGCTCTTTGAACTTGGTCTATTCCCTCTTGCTGAATATTATCCCTTGTGTAAATAAGTAGAAAAAATTAATTATAGGACTAATTCAAACCATAAACATTAAACAGTTAACTGAACATAAATTATTTATGAAATTTCTTCAGTTTCCTATTACTTTTATAAGAGAACAGGAAAACAAACAAAATTTAGACTTTGTTTATAAAATGAAAAAAAAAATCAACATTCAGAAGAGGTATTAAAAAAAACATGGAAAAATCATCTAATAGACAGAGAATATATAGTAATATGTGCCATTTTCAAAGATATTGGAGTCTTCCCAAAACTTACTCTATTATCCTTGTTGCATTTCTAAACATTGTCGCTAGACCAGCAGTCACGATTCTCTGTATAGCAGTAATCCTTGCATCCTGGTACTATAGAAAGCTGTATCAAGGACATCTTTAACTTCCTCTTCAGCTTCAACAGAATTTCTAAAACTCTCTTTGTGTTCACTCTTATCATGACTTATTATTTAAAACAAGAGTCAGATTACATGAAAAATCTATTTAGTATGTATTTAGTATGCCCTGACTTACTGCTGTAGGATTTTTCTTTTGTAGGTTAACTGCCTATGAACCATTCTCTGATGTGTATCTATTTTCTAATTTTCTAATAACGTAGATGGAATTAATGCCTGGAAAGAAATGATGTAGTGATTCCATATCTTTTTTAATCATCAGATAATTACTGAAGTGAAACTTAGACCTTGACAGAATGAGCAATAAAAAAGCTACTTACTTAATTCACTTGAATAGGTAAAGTCATTATGGAACAGATGTTCCCTGTCTGTGTGAAGTAACCCACTTAACAGTTTAACTGCATCTATGAAAACAACATGCTCAGTAAATGATCTCTGACAAAAACCAAAAATCTTTACAACATCTCTTACTCTTGTTTCATAAGCCTGTTGCAGCCATTTGTTATTGTGCTGGAATAACTGGAATTCAGCACAGGAAATGCCTATCGCCAGTTTCAGAAAGAAATAGACCCTATGCTTTCAAGTTTTGTGCTGACATGTTGCTTCACATTAGATAAGGATTTTGAACTTCTTTGAGCTTTTTATCCTTATTTGCAAAACGAAAATATTTATCTTTGCCATTTGCTTTACAAGCTATGACAGATAAATGAAATTTTAATATTTGTACTTTAATATTTTCCATATCAAACTAGATGACGTCCCTGCTACAGGTTCTTTGTCACTTACTCTTACATCTGAAAAGTAATTTAAGAACTACTTAAAATATGACTAGGAATTATTAGAACTTCTTAAATATTATTATATATATATATATATGTACTATATATAATAATATTTATATTTATATATATATATATACACACCTTAAAATTCTGTTTCATGAATGAAATTACTAAATGTTTTTATCACTTTAATAATCATGCCACATAAATATTAAACTTGAACTTAATATACAGCTACTATACCCTTGAAAGTTAGTGGGTGATCTAGATTTATGAATTAATTAAATTAATTATTATTTTTTTTTTAAGGAAAAATAGTGCTTAGAGAGACAAGTTTTCTCAAAGAATATATGAATATATATGGTATGCTACAACCTAAGAACAATAAGATTTGTCTTCACCATTGTTCTTCCTAATTTAGCATACCCTTTGTTCAGGGTGGCTGGAAATCAAGAGTTAGTAACTCATGCTCATCTTCCAGTGGGTTGTTCGCAAATGCATAATATATATAATTTTTGAACTCTAAACTGCCTCAAAAACTATTTCACTTCATAATGGAACTTACACAAGTTTCACTCCTTTCAGCTACAGTATAACTCTGGTCTTTGTTATCTCAAAGAATGGAGTCTTCTTTCCTCAGCTTTTACAGTTTAAGTAAAATCTTTAATGCCCCACTTGAAACTCATAATCAGCCAGCTTCTAAATGTGGCAATTATGCTATTGTTTTCCCAGATTTTATCTGTTCTTTCTGATTTATTAATACATTCAACACCATTCAAATATTGCAGGATAACAAAGTGACAATACAGATTTTAATGCTGGCTCCCATGAGAAAATTAGTGGCTCTCAATTAGATAACACCACATTAACAAGTCAGGTCTGCATTCCACAAGGTGGAAAAGGTCATTGACAAATAGATACTATCAACTGAACCAAGCACTGGCTTCCTCTCTTTTTTTTCTTTTTTAAAACTAAACAGCCCTGTGAATCAAGCAAGTTGTTTTGTTCTGTCTTCAGTAAATGGACTCAGAACTACCTTAAGACTTATCTGGTAAGATAATTCAATGGAGGTTTAGGGTAAATACCTAATCTAGGACCTTTGCTTGTTTTGTTTACTTAAGTATCATACATACATAGCTCATAGAAAATGCAATGCAACCACTGCTTTGGAGTGAGTTGGATACCATGCATAGCAACACCTCCTTGGGTTTCCAGGGCTGTACGGAAGTAGATTGCCCAAACTTCCTTCTGAGGAGTGGCTGGTGGGTTTGAACCGCCAGCCTTCTGGTTAGCAGTCAAATGCGTTAGGCACTATGCAACCAATGCCCAATAAATATGTAATTAAGAACAAAGAGAAAGGGTAAGGAAGAAATAGCTTCAAATACTGGCTTTGTATACTTTTCTCATTATTTTTTCCAAGAGGAATATTCCAGTTCTGCTATATTTTATTTATACCTCTTATCTCTAATTCTAGTTGTTATTAAGTTCTTTTGAAAGAAAAAGTCACCATTAGAAATGAGAAACAAACAAACAAACAAACTTAAACTACCGGACATTACCACTTGCTAAGCAAGTATTTGATGTATTTGCAAAGCAAAGTGTCTTTGAACAAATGCATATTTTGATTTTATAGAGTTTTAGAAAGCAAGGTGTTCAAAATTTATGAACTTTCAGAAAGAAGTGAAGTTGGTTGGACATCATTTGTAGATACCCAGTAAGATGGGTGAATCTATTGTTTATTAGCTGATTGATGCAAAAATTTTCATGATTATTGAATGATTGTCACCAGTTGATTGACAGAATTAGTTCAGATAGCTACTGGTTCATAGACTACTACTATGCGAAAAACAAATTAGTCTGTTCCTATATTGAATCTCAGTATATAAAAACAAAACAAAACAAAACAAAAAAATGCACTGCTATCAACTCAAAATGACCCCTCCGTGGATTTCCAAGGCGGTAAACTACAGAATTAGATTGTCCAATCTTCCTTCTGATGAGTGGCTCTTGGGTTTGAACCACCAGCCTTTTGGTTAGCAGTCAAATGCCTTAAGCACTACACCACCAGGGCTCCCAAATTATAGTATAGGAACTTTCTATTTTCATCTTTCAATGTACCAGAAAGTGAACTGGAACACAGTTTTTTGGTGGGAAAAAAATAAATATAGAATATATCATCCAGTAAGAAATGCAGACAATAAACAAGTAAACAAATGCTTTTATAATAGTGGTGATTTTATGGAGGAAATATTAACAGAATGCTATGAGAAAGAATGGATGTTAGTAGAAAAAACATGCATCTGAGTAGTTAAGTCTGAGAACAAGTCTACTTAGCAGAGAATAGAAAGAAAAACATCCAGAGAAACTGTTCTATGTGAAAACTCTAAGGTGATAAAGTGCTTGGAGTGTTTAAGTAATGAAAAGAGGTTAGGAATATAAATTTAAGAGGATCAGGAAACCATTGAGAGGGGATTTATCAGAATTTGATTATTTGAGAGGTGAGGGACTAGAAGAGAAAGGCTGAGACTTTCCTGGTTTAACATCTGTATGAATGCTAGTGTTGTTTATGGCAAAGAGGAACCTGAAGAAAGAATGGCTTTGTCGGGCCTTGGAGGAGCCATTTTGAAAATCCAGTGTTACTATTAATTTTTAAATGTAAAATAGTGAAGCTTAATAGTCAAGAAGGCAGTTAGACACAGGGGTCTGGATCTCAGAAGAGATGTATATACTAATTTGGGAATATCACAGGTATTACTATGATTACTATGACAGTAATAATTCACTCTTTGAAATCAACGTGGTCTGACTTTGCTCCACAAAGTCAATCATAAGTGTGGTGAACTTATAGTTGCTATTACTCAATTCTAATCAAAGACCACAAAACACGACTTTAATATCCTTAAATTATTTCAGAGATAGGTTCACAGATTTAATTTTGAAAATCAGAACATGAAGGGTGAGTGAGGTGTAGGGTCAAAAATGAATTTAGGAAGTCAAATCAAGCCATGCATTGTCCATATTTTGACTTAGAAAACAAGGACTTTTAAAATGTAAGTGAAAAAAAGAGTTCTATATTCCAAGACACCTGCTAAATATTCCTCTCAGCTATTACAACAATTTTCTTAAAAATCAGTCAAAATAATCATT
>NW_006922295.1:830214-831595 GCF_000298275.1 Orycteropus afer afer | reverse complement strand
GAGGCTGTACACGTGGACTTCACCAGATGGAACACACAGGAATCAGATTGACTACATCTGTGGCAAGAAGCAGTGGAAAAGCTCAATCTCCTCAGCCAAAACCAGGCCAGGAGCTGATTGTGGAACAGACCATCAACTGCTCATATGCAATATATATATATATGCACATATATATATATATAGAAGTCTAATAAAGACTTAGGAAATTTACATATCACAGTCATCTTGATGAATTTTCTAAAACTTAATTTATTCATGTAACTAGATGAAGAAGAACATTACCAACACCTAAAATTTTCTGTTTCTTCTTCTAGTCACCAGTTCTCACCAAAAATAACCATTAACTTCACATCTAAGAGCATAGATTAAAATTCTGCCTCCAAATATTTATGCTTGATATGTATTCAATGTAAACATAAGCACTTCTACTTTTATTATTCCTTTTAAAATTCTTATTGTGATTTATGTGAAAGCTTATAGAGCAAATTCACTTTCCATACAGAAGCTCACATACACTTTGTCTCATGACATTGACTGTAATTTCCCAAAATGCAACAGCTCATCTCTCACTCCCTTGCCATAGTTACCTCTTCCCTGTGTCCTTCTCTCCCATACCCTCCTGACCCCTGAGCTGTCTCCCCTCCTGTATACACAGCCCTTCTATTCTCCCATGATTGATCTCTCTAAGGACTGTATCTACCTAATGTAAATGTTCAGCTCATAAGCCTGTCTTTTTTGTGGCCGGCAGCCCAGGAGTGTGTTCAATTCCAGACCTGAAGGACAGCCAGGAGCCATAGTCTCAGGGGTTCTACCAGCCTCTATCAGACCAGTAAACATGGTCTCTCTCTTCTTTTTTTTTTTTTTTCCCAATGAATTTGAGTTTTGCTCCACATTGTTCTTCCACTCTTTCCAGGAACTCCTACATAGATCCCACTCCAAGTGGTTGACACTGGTAGCCAAGTGCCATCTAGTTCTTCTGGTCTCATAGTCATAAAGGCTGAGGATTGCATGGTGTACCAGTCACTAGAACTAATTCTTTCCATGCATTCTTGGTTTTCTTCATATTTCATAGCTCTGGACGAGGAGAGACCCTTGGTTGCATCTAGATATCCACTTGTAAGGTTTTAAGATCCCAGTTGCTATTTGCTGAAGTAGGATGTGGAACAATGCTTTTGTGTAGTATGTTATGCAAATTGAGCTTGGTGTCCCCTACGACTATTGTCCCAAACCCACAGATCCAATTGCTCATTCCCTCTGGGTAGCTGGTTGTGACCAAGAAGTGACTACTGTACTGTATACCTGGAAATTCTTACTGAGCATACAAATACACTTGTAGAATCATTGTCTGCCAACCTTATACATGGTCTCGGGCACACTCCCC
>NW_006922295.1:794732-828809 GCF_000298275.1 Orycteropus afer afer | reverse complement strand
TGCAAATGAATATCCAGTTTTGCCAGCACTACTTGTTAAACACAAAATCTCTTCCCCATTTCATGAATACTGGCCCTTTGTCAAAGGTCAGCTGACCAGAGGTTGAAACATGTATTTCTGGGTTCTCAATTGTATTCCATTGGTCATTGTAGCAATACCAGGCAGTTTTGACTACTGTAGCTATACAGTAGGTTTTGAGATCCAGCAATGTGAGACCTCCTACTTTGTTCTTCTTCACTAGTGCTTTGCTTATCTATGGTCTCTTTCCTTTCCATATAAACTTAGTTATTGATTTTTCCATATCCTTAAAGAATGTTGATGGGATCTGGATTGGGATTGCATTGAATGTATAGGTTGCTTTGGGTAGAATTGACATTTTCACAATGTTCAATCTTCCTATCCAGGAGCATGGTATGTTCTTCCATTTATGTAGGTCTCTTACAGTTTCTTGAAGAAAGTCTTGTTTCCTTTATACAGATTTTTGTGTCAATTAAGAAGGAGAAGGCCCTCAATGAGACGGATTAACACAGTGGCTACAACAATGGGATCAGGTACAGCAAGAATTGTGAGGCTGGCACAGGATAGGACAGTGTTTCATTCTGCTGTGTATAGGGTCACTATGAGTTGGAGATGACTCAACTGCACCTAACAATAACAATAAAAATTTTTGTTCCTGGTAAGATTTATTTCCAAGTATTTTATTTTTTTGGTAGCTATTGTAAATAGTATTGATTTCCTTATTTCTTTTTCATCGATCTCTTTGCTGGTGTAGAGGAATCCAAATGATTTTTGGATGTTAATCTTGTATCCAGCCACAAGGCTAAGCCTCTCAATTAGTTTCAGTAATTTTTCTGCTGAGTCTGTGGTTTTCATATGTATAGGAACATATCATCAGCAAATAGGGATAGTTTGACTTCTTCCTTACCGATGTAGATGCCTTTGATTCCTCTTTTTGCCTTATTGCCCTACCTAGGATTTCCAACACATTGTTGAATAGAAGTGGTGACAAAGGGCATCCTTGTCTGGTTCCTGCTCGCAAGAGGAATGGTTTCAGTCTCTCTCCATTGAGAATAATGTTGGCTGTTAGTTTTGCATAGATGCCCTTTATTATGTTGAGGAATGCCCCTTCTATTCCTATTTTGCTGAGAGTTTTGATCAGAAATGGGTGTTGGATTTTATCAAATGCCTTTTCTCCATCGATTGACATGATCACCCTTTTCCTTTGTTTTATTTATGTGTTGGGTGACTTTGATTGTTTCTCTTATGTTGAACCATGCTTGCATACCTGATAGGAAACCCATTTGATCATAATGAATGATTTTCTTGATATATTGTTGGAGTCTATTGGCTAAGATTTTGTTGACGTTTTTTGCATCTATATTGTTGAGTGATATTGGTCTGTAGTTTTCCTTTTTAATGATGTCTTTGTCTCGTTTAGGTATCAAGGTTATGCTTGCTTCATAAAATGAATTTGGGAGGAGTCTATATGTATGTTTTGGAATAGTTTGAGTAGGACTGGTGTCAGTTCTTCTCCGAGTGTTTTATATAGTTATCTGGTGAAACCGTCTGTGCTAGTACTTGTTCTGTTGGTAATTGTTTTTTATGACCTGTTCAATTTCTTTTGTTATGGATCTGTTCAACTCTTCCACATCAGTCTGTGTTAGCTTAGGTAAGTAATGTGTTTCTAGAAATCTGACCATTTCTTCCAGATTTTCAAATTTGTTGGAGTACAGTTCTTCATAGTATCCTGATATTATCCTTTTTGTTTCAGTTGGTTCTGTTGGGCTGTCATCCATTTTGTTTCTTATTCATGCTATTTGTAACCTCTCCCTCTTTTCCTTTGTTAAATTTGCTAGTGGTTTGTCAATTTTATTAATCTTTTAAAAATCTAACTGCTAATCTGGTTGGTTTTTTTCTAGTGTCTTTCTAGTTTTGGTTTCATTGATTTTTGCTTGAATCTTTATTATTTCCACTCTTTTTGTGACTGTAAGCTTTTCTTGCATTCTTTTTCTAACTGTTGGAGATGTTGGGTTAAGGTGTTGTGTTTGGCATTTTCTTCTTTTTTGCATTTATTGCTATACAATGACCTCTGATCACTGCTTTTCCTATGTGCCATATATTTTGTTGTGTTGTGTTTTCATTCTCTTTTGATTCAAGGAATTTTTAAATTTCATTTTCTTTTCTTCTATAACCATTTGATCTTAAGGAGGGTATTGTTCAGTTTTCATGTGTTTGTTCTTTTTCCATTGATCTTCCTATTGTTGATTTCTAATTTGTTTGCATTTTGACCTGAGAAGATGCTTTGCAGTATTTCAATATTTTAAATTTATTAAGGCTTGCTTTATGGCCTAACATATAATCTATCATGGAGAATGTTTTCCATGCACTGGAAAAGAATGTATATTGTGCTGTTGTTTGGTGAAGTGCTCTGTAAATGTCTATAAAGTCAAGTTGGTGGATTGTATCGTTTAGTTCTTCTGGGTCGTTGTTAAGTTTCTTTCCAGTTGTTCTATCTTTCATTGAAAGTGATGTATTAAAGTCTCCTATTATGACTGTGGAGTCATCTATTTGTCTTTTCATTTCTGCTAAAGTTTGATTTATGTATTTTGGGCTCTTTCATTGGGTCCATAGATATTTATTAAGGTTATATCTTCTTGTTCAATTAGTCCTTTAATCATTGTATAATCTTCTTTGTCTCTTATGGAGGGTTGTGTCTTAAAGTCAATTTTATCAGAAATTAATATACCACTCCTGGTCTTTTTGTTGCCATTAGCTTGATATGTCTTCTTCCAACCTTTGATTTTTTAGTCTATTTTTGTCTTTGTCTCTAAGGTGTGTCTCTTGTAGACAGCATATTGATAGATTATGTTTTCTTATCCAGTCCAACTCTCCATCTCTTGAGTGGTGAATTTAATGCATTGACATTCACTGTAATTAACAATGAGTATGAATTGTTTGTTGTCATTTTCTTATGTGTTTATTCATGGTGTTCCTTGTTTCTTTGTTCTGTATAATTTTCTGTGCTGTGCTCATTATGTTTATGAATCATGTTATCATTTTCTTTTTGATGTTGTTTTGGTATTTGCTAAATATATGTGTTTGTCCTCTTTCTTATTGTGTTGTGAAGGTTTATCATTTTTCTTTGACATCCTGTGATTTATAATTTTCTCCCTGACTTTAGAACACTCCATTCTCTCTTACAAAATCTTGACTTTCTTCCCATTCAGAAGTTCTGTTACTACACCATATCCACTCCCCTCTTTTTGGTTTGTAGTTGTCCTTATTTACCAATTGATACTTCTGATTCCCTGATTACAATCTGGCAAGCTTATTTTACTTTGGACACTTCCATAACTTGGTTGGTTTCTGGGTTATGTCATAATGTATATTAATGGTCAGTTGTTATTTGCTATTATTTGTTCTCTGTTCAGAGGACTCCCTTTAGTATCTCTTGCATGGTTGATCTGTTTTTAACAAATGCCCTTAATTTCTGCTTATCTGGAAATCTCCTAATTTCACCATTATATGAGAGGGACTATTTTGTTTGGTGGGAGCTCTGGTAGCATAATGCCTAAGGCACTTGACAGCTAACTAGAAGGCTGGTGGTTCAAACCCACCAGCTACTCCTGAGAAGGAAAATGGGGCAATCTACTTCCATAGCAATACTGCCTCAGAAACTCAAGGAGTAGTTGCTGAGTTATGTCTGAGTCAAAGGCACATAGCAACAACAACAACAGCAATTTTGTTGGGTATATAATTCTTGGTTGGAAATTTTTATCTTTCAGGGTTTTATATACACCATCCCATTGCCTTCTCATATGTATGGTTTCTGCTGAGAAATCATCTTTGTCTTATTGGTTGCCCTTTGCAGGTACTTTTCATTGTTTTCATTCTGCTTTCAGGATTCTTTCTTTGGCTCTTGTTTTGTCCCCTTTGATGATGATCTATCTTGGTGATTTTCTTTTAGTTTCTATCCTATTTGGGGTTCATTGGATATCCTGAATGTGCGTATATTCTCATCTTTTGTCATAGGCAAGATCTCTTCCAACAAACCTTGGACAATTTTCTCAGTGATTTTCTTTCTTTTTATTTTTTTTTTCCTGTTCTGGAATTCTGATTACATGTAGGTTATTTCTTTTGATGGTGTCCCACATGAACCTTAGGCTTTCTTCATTTTGCTTTGATAATTTCTTGATTGATCACTTTCCATAGAAATATTGAAGTGTTTGTTTGCAATCTGATTAATTTTGTCTTCATTGATTTGATTCTACTTCTCTGCCCTTTCAATTTGTTAACTATTTCTGAAAATTTAGAAATTAATTTCTAAATTTCTAATTCAGAATTTAATCTTCTGGATTTCTATCTGTAGATTTTGTATCATTTCTAACTTTTCATATTTTTTGTCATTTTGTTCTTGCATTTTCTTCTGAAATTGTTCTAAGATTTTGTCTGTATTTTCCTTACTTTTGTCCACATTTTCCATGCTGTATCCCTCAATCCTTTGAAGATACCTGAATATAATTATTTTGAATTCATTATCAGGGAGTTCCAATGCTGCTGCTCCCTCAGGCATGTATGTGTTCTGGGTCTATATCCTGCTTCCTTGTTTCTACCACTTTATCTTGCTTCTTTGTGTGGACTGTGATGGTCTGTTGCCTTGAAGACATTGTGACCTTTTTGAATTTATATTTAATTGGAGATTGTATATTTGAGTGATACATCCAAGATTGATTGATTTATCTATCTATCTATTTATTTATTTATTTTAGATTTATCTGCGTATTCAGGCTACTGTGTTCTATTCACTATTTGGCAGCCCCTAGGCACTCACCACCTGTTTCATGGTGAGTGTGATAAAGAACGAGAGTGGCTGCACAAATCTCTGTTAACTGTTTATAAAAAGCAGTTAAGGGTGATTCAGCCTCTTGGTGGTTTTTTTATCACTGACCAGTTGGTGGAAAACGAAGTAGTAACTCTCACTCAGTAAGTGGTGATGCATGATACACTAATGTAGTTGTGTCATTTGGGCATGGTTGCTGTCTCCCACTCAATTAGAAAAAAACAGAAATCAAATACCAAAAAAAAAAAGAATAAAATAAAAGCAAGTGGGCAAAAAGCACACCACATATACATATAGGAACTATCACCAAAAAGAGAAAATAAAAGGAAAAAAATAGAGGAAAGACAATAAATGAGAGAAATATCTAAAAAAAAAGAAAAATACTTTAAAAAGCCAAAAGAAATAGGCATAGAAAAAGGGGGAAAAAAAGAAAAAAAAAAAACACACACACACAATTTCTAGGGAGTGGACAATAAGAGAAAGAGGTAGAATACAAGAAAAATGAAGGAAAAAAATGACAAAAGTGCAAGAAGGAAAACAAGGAATGGGGAGAACCATGAGAAAGCAAAAATTGGGAACCAGAGACAAGGAAGAGAGAAAAAGCTGAAAACTAGAACCTGGGAAGACTAAAGAATAATAATAAAATGATTTAAAAGAAAAGAATAATAATTTTTAAAATCACAAAAGCAACTAATAAAGAATAAAAGGAAAAAAATTATCTAGGAAGGGTGGGCAGGGCACCTAGGCTTGGTCAAAGTACACAGGCTGGGATGGAATTCCTGCCAGCTCCAAAGGTCGTTGGGACAGTTGCATCTCTGTTCACCAAAAGGTTGTGGAGTATGAGTAATAAGGCAAATATCACACATTTGCAGTCATTTGTGTCCTGAACATCCTTGTAGTCCAATCAAGTGGAGCCTATTCTTAGGCCCCTGGAACCTGAGAGAATGCTGTCATCTTAAATATCCAAAATGGTCAAAGGTCTTGTAAATATTCAAAATGGCTGCACCCTCTGGACAGCCAAAAGTCCACCGCTCAGCCCATCTCCCTCTTTGATGCTTCCCCGTTTATTCACCAGCCACCAGTGCAGTCTTCCATGCAGCTCTTTGCAACCAGGGTCCATTTTTAGGTTAATTCTTAGGTCCCTAACACCACTTGGCATTATCCAAGCTGTTCATGCCATCAGGATCGCTGACAGTCCACAGCTCCATATGTCTCATTTTTCGGTGTTCTCATGCAGGTTCTTCTACGAGTTGAAGTTTAGTCCATTTCTTTATCTTCCCTTTCAAAGCTCAGGGCTCCAAGATTATCTTCTGTATCTGTGTTAACTGGTTCCCCTTTTCTTTGTTGATGAGGGTCTGTGTAGTCTGTCTACCTATTCCACTATTTTCCTCTGACTTTGATTTTAAGCAAATTCCTAACAAGACTCACTCACTGCCATCAAGTCAATTCTGACTTACAACAACCTCCATTAAGTTTCTAAGGCAATAACTTCACAGAAGTAAATTGCCCATCTTCCTTCTGGGGAGCAGCTGGTGGGTTTGAGCTGCCAACTTTTTGGTTAAGAGGCAAATGCTTTAGGCACTGCACCACTAAGACTCCTTAACAGGACTAGTGAGTATCATAAATATTACTCTTCCAAATCAGTTGCTTTATAACTTTCATCTGCAGAGTGCTAGCCTAAAGACAAGAAAAGAAAAATGTTAGCAGTTGATATAAATAAAACAAAACCCCCAACTTGTGATAACCCTGTTACATAAAATATAGTAAGAAATATTTAATATGAAACTACTGATGTTTAATTTTATTGGGAACTACTGTAGTAGTATTCATTTATACCATTCTAATAGTTTTTAAATGAAAAATTTTGCCATAGCCACAACTTTATTGTGTACTTTTTTTCGACAATGGAAAATAAATTATGTAATTTTCTCTGGTTCAGTTTTCAAGTTTAAATTAAGCTAGCGTTTCAGTTAAGTTTAAAAAATATTCTTAGGATATCCACTTGGTTTGACTTGGCTTTTTGTAGCAACAACAAAAAAATGATGCTGCTTAAGAATGTATTTATCATCAGAGTTTCTGGAATAGTTTGTCACATCCTTTACTCCTATAAATAGTGTGATATTGGACATGCTAATTCATCTCTATAAACCACTCTTTCTTCCTCTATAAAAAGTAATAGTACTTGAAAGGATTTTTGAAAATATTAGAGATAGTGTATGTAGTATCTGGTACATTATAAATACTTTAAAATAATGTTACTAAGAGAATATTTATTGTTTTTATGTTATCTGATATACAATTTTGTGTTAGAGCTGTGTCTAATCAGTGCTAAAATGGACATTACTAGGCCAGTATGTGCAGTGTATTGACCAGTTGTCTCAATGACTCATGAAGGACCTCTAATGGGTGTTTGGCTGCTAACCAGAAGGTCAATTGTCTGAATTCATCAGTTGCTCCATGGGTGAAAGATGAGACAGTCTGCCTTCTTAAACATTTATAGGCATTGAAACCCTATGGAGCAGTTCTATTCTGTCTTATAGGGTTGCTATGAATTAGTATAAATTTGGTGGCCATGGGTTTGTTTTTTGGTTTCTAATCAACTCATGACAAGATCATGAGTGTCAGAATAGAACTGCCCATATATATGGTTTTCAATGAGTGCAGTTTTGGAAGATCACCAGTCCTTTCTTCTAAGGTGCCTCTGGGTGGATTCAAACTTCCGAATTTTGGGCTAGCATCCAAGAATGCTAACTGTTTGCACCAGCCAGGGACATTTTTAATCACTGGTAATTGTGTAATTCATAAGTTATGTACCAGCAATATTACTTGATTACTTGTATTCTTTTCTCTAAACATATATTATAAACACACACATACACATATTTCCCAAGAAATGAACCAACCTTACAGAGAAGATGAAGGTTGGACTTAGCTTTTCATGCAGTTTTTGGGATTCAATCTATTATTAAACATATGCTTAAATAATGAATTTGTCAGAAATATGAGAAATTTTAGATATAATTTAAAGAAACACAGTTTAAAGAGAAATGGAAGACAATGATTGTAAAGCATTCTTAATTCAAATTATGGTCATCAGAAAGGAGTAGCTCATGACCTATATCAAGTTCCTTTAATTTGCTGACTATGGATCAGATTGCATTTTTGCAGACATAAGATTTTCATTTTGTCAGTTCCTCTTCATGGTTCCTGGATTCCCTTCCTCATACCATTTGTCAGGCTGGTGGTGTAATAGATAAGGCATTTGGTAGCTAATTGGAAGGCCAGCAGTTCAAACTCACCAGCTGCTCTGTGAGAGGAAAATGAGGCAATTTACTTCTATAAAGATTTAGAGCCTTGGAAATCCAATGGGGATTTTTTTATATGAGTTGGAACTGACTCAATGACAGAAAGTTTGGTTTAGATGGTTTAATGGTAGTTTAATGGTAGTTGTTTCCAAATCTGAAAGATTTGAGTATAATTTTAGTTCCACTTCATCATACTTATGTGACCTAGCATAAATAATTTAACATCTTTCAGCTTTAAAATTGTCAACTGCTTGAGAGTGAAAATATAATCTCATAGGCTTGTGATAAGGATTAAAATGAATCAATATGAAAAGGGCTTTGCCATGTGCCTATCTGCAGTAAGAGTAGGGTTTGGATTAGTTTCCATTTATTCTACTCCCTTCAAATCTTCTCAAATAAAGATAAATATAGAGTTACAGACCCTTTCCACTCTACCTCTTGAGTGTGTCCTTATTTGTGTATGAATATATGGAAATTTTAAAAAATAATAAAAAGAGAGATGGTTGAGTAGGACAATATGGATTATATACAAACAAATTCATAGTCAATTTTCAAAACCCAGTTGTTTATTTATTCATTTCAGGAGTAGATTTGCCAGGAAGTTGATGAAGTATAAGCTTCAACAGCTTTAACTTACAGGCAAGGATCCTTACCAAGTCTCTGCACCCAATTTTTGCATTTGTAGTTCATAATCTTGTTAAAGAGGACCACCTAACTAGGACAAGTTTTTGGTCCTACTAAACTACTATCCCTCTCTGATTGGTTTCCTCACTTTCATTGGAAACTCTTCATTACCTATTCCAAAATAGGTTTGGCCTCATTTGAGCTACCTGCCTAATAACTTCTACACCCCCACACACAAAAATATCTTTTTTATAAGGGATTTGGAATATGTAAGTGCCTGCCTGTCTGGTTGCAGAGCTATTAGATTGTGATCCCAGAGAGGCAGCCAGGTCTACAGTATGAAGGGACACATCTTGAGTCGGGGGTGTGCTGGAGAAATTGAATCATAATAGTATGTAATTCTCTAATTCCAGTCATCCCCAAAACCAACACCCTTTCTGCCTTGCCTATCCTTTGATTATGAATATTATATTGCTCAGGGGAGCCAGTAATTCTTCCAATTTAGAGGGGTTAGGAATTGAATATCACAGGGTACATGCTGATGATTGACATCAGGATCAGATAACTGATATGAAACAATCAGCGTAAACTTTGTGATATCTATTTCCTATGTCCTCTGAATTTAAGCTTATACTTTTTACAGTGATATTTTCATGTGGCTGAGTGAGGTCAAATAACAAACAAACAAACAAAAAAACTAATTTTGCATTTCTCTGTTAATAAACCTGTTCAACATTTATTAAAATTAATTAAAATATTCTGAGTGACCATAGGCATGTACACAAATATCCATTTATATTTTCATGTTTTACTTGCTTATATTCACATCTTGAAAATAACAAATCATATTAATATAAAATATGACAATTGTTGTACTGCATTATTCAAAATATATTGGTAAAACAATCAAACAGACTTTATGAACTGTTTCAAAATACGTCTTCATCAATGTTCATTTTTTAATAACTTTGGCATTCTAAGGATATTTTTCATCAATATTCTGAAATTTTCCATTAGTTAGAGTAGTAAGAAAGAAAGATTCTAGATTTTCTTCTGATTTCCAGTTCCATTCAAATCAGGATAATTTTTAAAATCTAAGAGTGCCCTAGATTATTTTTTCCCAGATCAATATAACCTTTTGCATATCTAAACCCCCACGTATGAAGGTAACCTGTGTGAAATCATTGAAGAGAAATAAGAGCAGAAGAGAAAGATCCCTAGAATTAAAACATAATAATAAAAAATAAATTTAAGATAATTTTTCTGGCTTAAAAACTGGCTCCTTAACACAGACTTATTAGGATTAATTAATAATACTGTATGGATAAGATGATTTACTCACAAAATAAAAATTAAAAAAGAAAACTGAAATTCAATGTTTTATGTAGCCAAATAGTTAAAATACGAATACAACATGACATTTTGAGAATTATTTTCATTTTTGGCTGATGAAAGAAAGGATTAATATTTTATGGGGAATATAAGGTTTCAGTTAAGTTTATTAAGGCAGCATAGTGTGGTGTTTAAAAGCAATGCCCCAGGAACCAAACAGCCTGTGTTCAACTCTAGATCTGCCATTTACTACCTGTGTGAGATTGAGTACATAAAGAGACCTTATTAGTCTTCATAAATTATGTAGAAAGTCTTCATGCTGTCATAAGATTTTTTAGGAACATTAAATTACTTAATATTTACAAAGGTCCTGAAATAACTGTAGAAAAAAAAATGAATATCTTGTTTTGAGCAGAACCATTTTCTTTTACTGTTCATCATACTTGACTCAGTTTTTCTGTTAGTTATGTTATCCAAATGAAAATCAGATAGTGAATACTGTGATAATTTTAAACTACATGATGCACTTTGATGGCTTCAATACTAACTTAGTGCTGACACATATGATTCATATGTTTTCTGCTCTATTCTAGATTTTTTTTAATTTTTTTATGTATATAATATATCACTTTATAATTTATTTTTCAAATTGTGACCCTTTTAAAAGTGAAAAGGAGCATTATTAACAAAATTTAATTCCTACATCTGGTACACCTAAGAATCTTGAATTGCACTTGCATTTGGCTTTCTGTGCTGTTACATTTGTTTATGGTTATATTCTCCTTTTTGGTGGAGACAAATGTACAAAGATCAATCAATAGACATAAATTTTATAGCAAAAGGTCTCAGAGCCTCACCCATATGCCCTTGACATTTAACTAACATTGCAAAATGTTACATGCAGCAACTACCCGGAATTTGTCTGCAAGTTTTCTATGGTTTTCTGTCTTCAACATCATACAAGCCAGAGTGTTAAACTTTCTGGAAGCAAGCCGCAAGCAATGCTAAATAAAGAATTGGGGAATATGAATGCACACAAGTTGACAGATGCATAGTGGAGGTAAAATTTACATACAGTAAAATACAATCCTTGTGCTGTATAGTTAGTGTGCTTTGAAATATGCATACAATCATGTAATCATCCAAGTAATTCATTATTTTTCTTATGAATGTCCAATTGTTCCAGTGTAATTTTTAAAAGACTATCTTTTCTTTGTCAAGTTACATGTGTACCTTCATTGAAAACCAAATAGCCATGTAAGTGCATCTATTTCTGGTCCTCATTTTCTGTTGATTAATATGGATAACATTTCTCTCATGACAGCTCTGTATATCTTGGCTAAGTCTTAATCGGACTTAATGTAATATATATAGTTTGGGATTTATTTATTTCTCCTTTCACTTCCCTCAGATTTTACCTCATGCATTATGAAGATCTGTTATGAAGTGCACATTTACGATTGAAATGTCCTCTTCATAAACTGGCCATCTTATCATTAGATAGTGTCCTTCTTCATCTCTGAAAAAGGTTCTTGCTCTGAAGTATACTCTTTCAGAAATTAATATAGCTATTACAACTTCCTTTTGGCTTGTCATTGTATGATAGATCTTATCTATGTCTTTACTTTTAAAATGTATTTATTTTAAATATCATGTAGTTTATCTTTCTTTTTAAATCCAACTGAGATTTTCCATTTTCAAACTGATATAGTTAGATGACTTTACTTAAAATAATTTATGGGTTTTTGGATTAAAAAAAATTTACCATCATTCTGGATATTCTTTCTTTTTCTTTTCTATCTCCTTTTCATTAAAAATTCTTTTTTTTCTCCTACTTCTTATACTGAGTAACTTTTGATACCGTTTTATTTCCACTATTGGCTTATTACTTGCACCTATTCTTTTTAGAGTTTTACATCATTATATAGAGTTTACAGTATACCTTTTAATTAATCATAGTCAGCGTTAAAGTGATATTATACTGCTTCATGTATAGTTTAAGAATAATATACTCTCCATTTTTCTGTTTATTTGTTCTATTTTGTCATACTATTTTACTTCTATTTATGCTACAGAACTACAAGTTGTATAGTTCTACAAAAGATGTGTAGAACTACAAATACTAGCTCTTGTGGTGAGTATTTTGCTATAAGCAGTCTATTGTATCTTGAATAATTTTAGACAATACTAAAAAACTGCCTTGGAAACCCAAGGAGGGGTCACTATGAGTTGGGGCCGACTCGACAGCAAATAACAACAACAACAGTAATTTTATAATATTTTACTTTTAGAGCCATTGTTTGTGTCCAGAAAAATTGTATAGAATATTATGAGCTCCCATATACCCCTCTTCTGCATACAGTTTCTACTATTACCGACATCTTAGATTCATGTTGTATACTTATTACATTTCAGAAACCAGTATTGATGCATCATCATTAATTCAAAGTTCTTAGATCATATTAGGGTTCACTCTCTGTGATTTATAGTCCTATGAGTGTTGACAAATACATATCTTCATGTGCCCACCATTACGGTATCATGCAGAATAGTTTCACTGCCTTACAAATGTCCTATGATTCACTTTTCTGTACTTTCAATGCACACCGCAAATAGTTCATATGACATTGTCCTGTATTCCTATCATAACTTAAGGGAGAAACTTTCACAATGCCTGGTGCCCTTGATGGCCTACAGATGAAGGAAGAAGATGTCTTCAAATTTCTTACAGCAGAAACTCATTTAGATGGCATAAATCATGACTTCCAAATGGAAAATACATCTACAAATGGAAAAGTGATGATATCTATATCATAAACCTTAAAAGAACCTCAGAGAAACTTCTGCTGGTACTCTTACCATTGTTGCCGCTGGAAACCCTGTTGAAGTCAGTATCATATCCTCCAAGAATTCCAGCCAGTGGACTGTACTAGATTTTCCTGCTGCATATTTTCTCTTATTTCTGGCACTTCATGCCTGGAACATTCACTAACCAGATCCAGGCTACCTTCTGGCAGCCACATCTTCTGGTGGTTATTGATCCCAGGGTTAACTACCAGCCTCTCACAGAGGTGTCATATGTTATCCAGCCTACAATTGCTACATGTACCACAGATTCTCCTCTGCATTATATGGATATTGCTATCCCATACAATAAAACATGAGCTTACTCAGTGAGTCTGATGTTATGGGTGCTGGCCTGGAAAGTTCATTGCATGCTTGGCTCCTTCTCCCCAATGCATCTGTGGGAAGTCAAACCTTCTCTCTACTTCTAAAGAGATCCTGAAGATATTGAAAAGGAAGAATAGGCAGATACTGAAAATACGATGACCAAGGAACAGTCACAGGGTAGTGTAGTGCTTAGGACACCTGACTGCTAACCAGAAGTCTGGTGGTTCAAACCCACCAGCCACTCCTCGGAAGGAAGATGGAGCAATCTACTTCTGTAGTGATACTGCCTCGGAAACCCAAGGAGGGGTCGCTATGACTCAGGTCTGACTTGGTGGCACATAACAATAACAACAACTCCTGAATTTACTGCTACTTATAACCAAAGATTGATTGTGGATCCAAGCAATACTAAATCTTTGACAACTTCAAACTTTTCTTCATTTATGGTGCTGTTGCTTCATGGTCCAGTTGTGAGGATTTTCATTTTCTTTATGTTGAAGTAATCCATACTGCAGACTGTAGTCTTTAATTGTCTAAGTAAGTGCTTCAAGTCATCTTCACTTTCAGGAAGCAAGGTTGTGTTGTCTGCATATCACAGGTTGTTAATGAGTTTTTCTTCAATCCTGATGCCATGTTATTCTTCACATAGTCAAGCTTCTTGGTTTATTTGCTGAGCATGCAAATTGAGTAAATATGATGAAAAGATACATCCCTGACACACACAATTCCTAATTTTAAACAATTTAGTATCCCCTTATTCTGTTGGAATGAGAACCTCCTGGTCTATGTACAGGTTCCTGATGAGCATAATCAAGCATTCTGGAATTCCCATTCCTCTCAATGTTATCCATAGTTTACTAGGATCAACAATATCAAATGTTTTAGCATAGTCAATAAAACACAAGTAGACATTTTTTTTTTCTGGTATTCTTTATTTTCAGCCAAGATAAATCTGGCATCAACAATGATATCCCTCATCCCACATCCTCTTCTGAATCCAGCTTGTATATCTAGAAGTTCTCTGTTAATATACCGCTGCAAGCATTTTTGAATTATCTTTAGCAAAATTTTACTTGCATATGGCGTTAATGAAATTGTTCAATAATTTCCACATTATCTTGGATCACCTTTCTTTGGAATGGACAAAAATGCAGCTCTCTTCCAGTCAGTTGGCCATGTAGCTGTCTTCCAAATTTTATGGCATAGATGAGTGGTGCCTCCAGTGCTTCATGCATTTGTTGAAACATCTCAGTGGGTATTATGTCAATTCCTAGAGCCTTGTTTTTCACCAATTCTTTTGCTGCTTCAATGTCTTCCTTCAGTACCATAGGTTCTTGATCATACTTCACCTGTTGAAATAGTTATATTGACCAATTCTTTTTTATACAGTGACTGTGTGTTCCTTCCATCTTCTTTTGATTCTTCCTGCATCAGTCAATATTTTCCCCATAGAAACTTTCAATATTCTAATTTGAGGCTCCAATTTTTTGGTCAGTTCTTTCAGCTTGAAAAATGCTGAACATGTTCTTCCCTTTTGCTTTTCTAACTCCTGGTTTTTGCACATTTCATTATAATAATTGACTTTGCCTTCTCATGCTGCTATTTGAAATTGTCTGTTCAGGTCTTTTATTTTGTCATTTCTTCCATTTGCTTTAGCTACTCTCCATTCAAGAGTAATTTCAGACTCTCTTCTGAAGTCCATTTTTGTCTTTTCTTCCTGTAGAGTCTCTTTAATGATCTTTTGTTTTCATCATGTGTGATGTTTTTGGTCACTGGTGTTCAATGCATCAGATCTGTTCTTCAAATGGTCTTTAAATTCAGGTGGGATATAATTGAGGTTATATTTTGGCTCTTTGGAAATTTTTAAAATTTTCTTCAGCTTCAACTTGAACTTACATATGAGCAATGAATGGTCTATTCCACAGTCAGCTTCCAGCTTGGTTTCAGGTGAAGACATCTCTGTCACCTCGTTCTACAGATGTATTCAGTTTGATTCCTGTGCATTCCATCTGGTGAGGCTCACATATATAGCTTATGTTGTTACTTGGGTCCACAATCAATATCCATGGAAGCAACAGTCAAGACATCAAAAGGTGTATTGTCTGGGCAAATCTGCTGCAAAAGATCACTTTAAAGTAATGAAGAGCAAAGATGTCACTTTCAAGACTAAGGTGTGCCTGACTCAAGCCATGGCATTTTCAATCATTTCATATGCATATTAAAGGTGAGCAATGAATATGAAGACTGAAGAATTAATGCTTGTGAGTTGTGGTGTTTGTGAAGAATACTGGAAATACCATCAATGGGCAGGATAACAAACAAATCTACCCTGGAAGAAGTACAGCTGGAATCCCCCTTGGAAACAAGAATAACCAGATTTTGTCTAAGCTACTTTGGTCATGTTGTCAGAAGGGATCAGTCTCTGGACAAGGATACCATGTTTGTTAAAGTGGAGGGTCAGCAAAAGACAGGAAGGACATCAATGAAATGGATTGGCACAATGGCTGTTGGAAGAATATCAGCTGTGACCATGTGACCAGTTGCAGAAAGGAGCACTATGATTATTATATTACTTCATTGTATGTGTACATCAAATATTTTTCTTTCCTTCAGTTATAAACTACAAAATGTAAACAGGGTTAATGTGTTTTGGTTGTATGTTAGTGTATCATGTTAAGTGCAAATATGATTTTGTAATTTTCTTTATTTAGAGATTACATGTAGTTAAGGAGATGTATACAAATGCTAATTTGACAAGAGGTGGACTGTAATATTTGGGGTTGTGTGTTAACTTGGCTGGAACACGATTCTGAGTGTTTTAAGGACTTGTAATGTGTTTTTTCCCATGATGAGACTGGATGTATATGTTTTGAGCAGCCAGTCCATTGAAAAGGAGTTTCCCTAGGGGTGTGGCCTGATTCTAATATATGTATGGACATCCTGGGAAAATGAGAGAATCTTCTGTGGATCTGGATCCTGTTGTGCTGGCTACAACTTTACTTGAGCAAATAATCCACCATTTGGACTGGTGATCTTGGATTCATCATTCGTTGGAGTCAACAGCCAGTATACTGCCTGCCAGCCTTGAACTCGTCAACCCCTGCAGCACCATGAGTCAGGAAAAGGTTCCATTTTGACATTAGATCCACAAACTTGGGATTTGCCAGCTTCTATAAGTGTGTGAGCCATTTTCCTAAGATAATTTTTCTCTCCGTCTGTCTCTAAGCTTTACTGGTTTTGCTTCTCTAGAGAACTCAGCCTAGTTAACTGCCAAATATCTTAACCAATACACCAGCAGAGCTCCTTATATGTATATACATATATGTATGTATATGCAAGGAGCTCTGATAGCATAGTGCCTAAGGCACTTGACTGCTAACCAGAGGGCTGGCAGTTCAAACCCACTAGCCACTCCTTGGAAGGAAGGTTGGGCATTCCAAGGAGGGGTTGCTGTGAGTTGGATCCAACTCAATGGCACATGACAACAACAACAACATGTATATATGGATGTATACACATGTGTATATACATGCATGTATATACATACACAATGAGCTCTGGTGGTCCAGGGCCTAAAGCATTTGACTGCTAACCAGAGATTGGCAGTTCAAATCCACCAGCTACTCCATGGAGAGAAGACATGGCAATATACTTCCATAAAGACTTACTGCCTCAGAAACCCAAGTAGGAGTTGCTATGAGTCAAAATTGACTCAATGGCAGCGTTTTTTCTTTTTCATTCTCTTTTAGTATACATATACATCCAAAACCAAACTCACGGCCATCAAGTTGGTTCCGACTCATAGCAACAACTCTTTGTGTTTCCGAGACGGTATCTGTCCAGAAGTAGATTGCCCAGTCTTCCTTGTGAGGAGTGGCTGGTGTGTTTGAACCGCCAGCCTTCTGGTTAACAGTCAAATGCCTTATATACATGTATATACACATAAACGTGTGTGTTTGTATATATGTATGTATGTATACACACACAAATACATATGCGTATGTACGCATATACAAATCTTATATATGTGCAAATATATATACAGAAATATGTATATACATGTTTGTGTATATACCCATATACACATGTGTATATATACATGTACATGTATATACACAACACACAGATATTTATGTATATGCACATGCATGCATGTATACACATGCATACATATATGTGTATATATATGTACTTACATTCCATACCAAAGTCACTACTAACAAGTTGATTTGAACTCATAGCAATCCCCATTAGGTAATTAAGCCTATAAATCTTTACAGAAGCAGACCACCCCATCTTTCTTCCTTGGAGTGGCTGATGGGCTTGAACCACCAACCTTTTAGTTAAGAGCCAAAGAGTTTCTTTTATACCTATATGCATACATGCATATGTGTATGTACACACATACATAATATATATACACACATACATACATGTATATGTATATATCCATGCACATATATGTATATATGCACATACATATATACACACACATTTTGTATATTATATTTCATATATTGTTGTTGTTGTTATTTGCCATTGAGTTGGACCTGACTCATAGCGACCCCTCCTTGGGTTTCTGAGGCAGTATCATTACAGAAGTAGATTGCCCAACATTCCTTTCAAGAAGTGTCTAGTGGGTTTAAACTGCCAACACTTCTGATTAGCAGTCAAGTGCTTTAGGCGCTATGCTACCAGAGCTCCTATTTTGTATATTATATATTGTATATATATTATATATATATATATATATATATATAATATATATATACACACACACACACACACACAGCAGAAAGAAGGTCAGTGCCATCCACTTCTGAAAAACTTGGCCAGTGAAAACCTGGTGAATCACAGTGAAACACTATTACTGGAAAACTTTATGAAGTACTATGAAACAATGTATGATACAGTGCCAGAAGATGAAACCCTCAGGTCTGAAGTCACTCCCCAATATACAATTACCCTTAAAGACATAGATGGAGTAAAACTTAGAGGATCTTCATTTACTGATGGGGCACAACTCAAAATGAGAAAAAAACAAGTGAAAACATCCAATGATAATTGAAATGTGAAATGTATGAAGCATAACTCTAGGAAAATTGCAAGTTGTTAAAAAGAAAATGGAATGCATAAAGATCAATATCCTAGAAATTAGTGAGCTGAAATGGACTAGTATTGCCCATTTTTAATCAGAGAATCATATGGTCTACTATGCCAGGAATGACAAATTGAAAAGGAATGGCACTGAATTCATTGTCACAAAGAATGTTTCAAGATCTACTCTGAAGTATAATGTTATCAGTGATAGGACAAAATCCATAGGTCTACAATGAAGACACATTAATACTACTAATATTCAAATTTATTCACCAACAACTAAAGCCTAAGATGAAGAAATTGGAGATTTTTGCCAACTTCTACAGTGTGAAATTGACCAAACATGCAGTCAAGCTGTATTTATGATTGCTGGTAATTGGAATGCAAAAGTTGGAATCAAAGAAGAATCATCAGGAGTTGAATAATATGGGCTTGGTGATAGAAATGACACCAGATATCGCATGATAGAATTTTGCATGACCAATGACTTATTCATTGCAAACACCTCCTTTTACAACAACAGATATGGCAGCTAAACAAATGGACATGGATCCTACCAGGTGGCATAAATAGGAATAAGATTGATGACATCTGTGGACAGAGGCAAGGGAGAAGCTCACTATCTTTAGTCAAAACAAGGTCAGGAGCTGTTTGGGAACAGAACATCAATTGTTCTCATGCAAGTTCAAAAGAGATCTAATGAAAATTAAAACAAGTCCAAATGAGCCAAATATGACCTTCAATATATCTCACCTGAATTTAAAGACCATCTGAAGAAAAGGTTTGATGCACTGAACATCAAAGACAGAAAACCTGGCAAATTGTGGGATAACATCATACATGAAGAAATTAGTAATTAAAAAGACAGGAAAGGAATAAAGGAGAAGATGGTAGAATAGGCAGACAAGCTACACAGATCGTTTGCAACAAAGAAATGAAAAAACAATTGAAACTGATAGAGAAGACAATTCTGGCACCCTGAGATTTGAAGAGATGGATAAAGAAGTGGGCTAAACACCAACTAGTTGATGCTGTTGATTGCAGTATTGGTGAATAATACTGAAAGTACCATGGACTGCAAAAAGAACTAACAAATTAGTCCTGGGAGAAGCCCAGCCAGAAATCCTTGGAAGCAAAAATGGTCAGACTTTATCTACTTTTGTCATGTTGTCAGAAGGAACCATTTCTTGGAGAAGGATATCATGCTTGGTAAAGTGGAGGAAAAAAAAAGAAAAAACACTACTGTTGAGATGATTTGACTCATAGTGACCCCTCCTTGGGTTTCTGAAGAGGAATCTCTATGGAAGTAGATTGCCCAAATTTCCTTCTGAAGAGTGGCTGGTGAGTTTGAATTGTCAGCCTTCTGGCAGTCAAATGCCTTAAGTAAAGTGGAAGGTCGGCAAAAATAAACAAGCAGGCCCTCAACAAGATGGACTGATGCAGCGGCTCCAATGATGGGCTTAAGTATAGGAAGGACAATGAGGCTGGCACAGGACTGGGCAGTGTTTAGTTCTGTTGTATAAAGTGTCAAGTTCCATTATGAAAGTCAATATACATCTTAATAGATTCCTTTTTATTATTCCTGGAAAGAGGATGGGCAAATAAGTAATGGACTTTTTTGAAAAAACATTCCATTTATAATTCATTTAATTGATTAGTGTTTAAAATTTGAGTTTGCTCTTATCTCTCATGAATGGCTAAACTGATGTATCTCTTACAGCATAGCTTTTCCAAGAATGCTGCTAACATCAGAATTGTAATAACAGCAATAACTGTAAAAGTTTATATAGTATAATTTGTAAATGATGGAGATAAATAAAATCTGTTAATGAAATATCTTATATGGTTCAGTGAAATACTATTTGTAAAGAAAAATCAAAGTTGATCAAATGAATAATGAATGTGTAGCTTGACGTTTGAAAAAGGATTCAATCTCTGAGTGAAATTGGTAATTTTTGTAACAACATTTTGAAAGGTGAACGTCTTAACCTATAAAGTCATTCTTTGATAAATATTTAGGAAAGTGAATAAAATAATATTAATAATAATAATAATAATAAAATGATGAAAGTGAATACTTAATCTGTGCTGAAAAATTTAATCTATGTTCCCATGACTTGGATGTTTGGAGGGGAATTTTAGATATGTTGTCACTATCACCCTTCTTTTTCTAGGCACTGGCACATCCACATTTGAATTAGACATAAACAGTCATCAATGCAAAGTTCTATTATAGTTCAGTTTTGAAGTTATTATCATTCTTGTTCTTGTTTTCTTTTCAATTATTATGTGTGCTTCTAGATGAGGAGGAATTTCATAATTTGGCCAAATAGTTCAGCTCAGTAATATGATTATTGTTGAAATTTCATGTTTTCTTCTATTAATATTCAAATGGTATGACACAATTTTAGAGACACTCTATATCACATTGAGGTATACATTCAAAAATTAAAACCACTTGCTGTCAAGTGGATTCCAACTCATCATGACTTCATGAGTGTAAAGTAAAACTGTGTTCCACAGGGTTTTCATTGGATGTTTTTTTCAGAAGCACATCACCAGACCTTTATACTGAGGATCCTCTGGGTGGAATCAAACCTTCAACTTATTGGTTAGCAAAAATTTGTAACCCTCAGGCACTCCAAGACATGGACTAAATTAGGAGGCCTGGTAGTGCAATGGTTAAGCACTTGGCTGCTAACTGAAAAGTTCACCATTCAAACCCATTCAATGGCTCCCTGGGAAAAAGTCCTGGATATCTGCTTCCATAATGATTACAGCCTAGATAACCCTATGTGGCTACTGTACTCTGTCATGTGGGGCCTCTATGAGTTGGAATCGACTCAACAGCACTCAATGACAATAATAAACTTATATAAAAATGTCTTAATGTTTGGCAGAATTACAGTGAGTTTTGTTTTCCTGAGCCTCACCAATCTCTCATATGGTCATCATATCTTATATTTTTCAAACTAAAGTGACACTACAGCAACCATCTAGGACAATTTATAAATCTATAACCATCAGAAAAACCATATATATTATCTGTGAAAATGTCAGTATCACATTTCCCTGTGTACTTTATACACCAGTGCAGATTCTAGGCAGGTTCTAGACACTTAAGATCTTCTCAAAATTGGTAACTGTAGGACATCACACCCATGTGACATTGAATAGTAGTTGTCTAGTGACTAGGACTGCACCCAATTTATTTTCTAGGAGAGATATCTTAGTTCCTTTATCCATTTGTTAAATATATTTAACATAATGTAAAAAAAAATCTCTGTCAAATAAATGTCTATTTTCTCCTTAAGGGACGCTAAATGCCTCTACTTAGGAGACTTCATTTAAAAACATACAAGAAATATTTAGATAGCTCCCACTGTGCCATGTATTAATTCTTACACAGTGTTTTATACAATATAAAAATTAGAAACATGTATCAGTTCATTAAGCATTGAGTTGGATATATTTTGTTAGGATAGTTTAGTAAGGAAGAGATGCAATCAAAATTCATTAACATTTAAGGCTAAATAGAGATATTCAAATATTAGATTCAATCTTCCATTAATCTTCTTATTATTTTAATTTTGGTGAAACTATATGCAGTGAAAAGTACACTATTTCAACAATTTCTACAGGTAAAAGTCAGTGACATTGATTATATTCCTCAAGTTGTGCTACTATTCTTGTTATCCTTTTCCAAATTATTCTATCATCATTATTGTAACTCACTGTCCCCTAAGCTTCCAATTCAAAATTTCCAGTTGCCCTTGTTAATTTTATCTCATACAGATAACTCTTTAAAATAGCACAATGTTCAAATCAGATTTAATTTACTAATTAAGATAAGCTATTTTTTGGTTCAAAAAAAAAAAAAACAACTTCAAAGGTTAGTATTTGCTTCAGGTTTAAAGATTATCTTTGGCCAATAATTCTGGGAATTTCCCTGCCTCAATGATTTCAGGAAGTCTGGATTTCATAAGAAATTGAAATTTTGTTCCACAATTTATCTCTTTTTGATCAGGATTCTTCTGTTGAATCTTTGATCAATATGGCCAATAATGATAGCCAGGCACCACCCAGTTCTTCTTGTCACATGGCACAGGAGACATTTGTTCATGGAAATAATTAGTCACATATTCCATTTTCTCCTTCTATTCTTTGCTCTCCTTCTTCCTCTATTACTTTCAGGTGTATGGAGATTATTTATCTTGAATGGCTATTTGCTGCCATTCATCACCCCAGACATTGCTCAATAAAGTAAGAGGTAGAACAGAAGTACTGAAAAACAATATTAGGCCAATTGATTTCAATGTCCCTCAAAACTATGACTCTAAACCTTCAAACCAAGAAAACAACATGCTAGTTGTTTGGTTGTACATAAGCAACCTTACAGCTGCTTTCCTGTTTTGTTATGTTTTGTTTTGAAACAATATACATAACTGAACATTTGTCAATTCAACATTTTTCAGATGTATACCTTAATGATATCCATTACATTAGTCAGTTGTACAGCCATCACCTTTAATTGATACCAAATTTTCCTAAACCAGAAACAGAAACTCACTACTTCCAAGCAGTGCCTCCTGTGATACTTGGGGTTGTGTGTTAACTTGGCTGGCCCATGATTCTGGGTGGTTTAAGTAGTTGTGATGTAGTTATTCCCATGAGGAGATCTGATGTATATGCTTTGAGCAGCCAATTATTGGAAAGGGTGTTTCCCTAGGGGTGTGGACTACTTCCAATATATACATGGACATCCTGGGAAAATTAGAGGACGTTTTGTGGATCTGAATCCTGTTATGCTGCCTACAACTGTCTCTCAAGGAAAAATCCACCATTCTTCCTGGTGATCTTGGATTTCTCATCTGCTGAAGTCAACAGTCAGTATACTCCCTGTCAACCTTGATCTCGTCAGCTGCTGCAGCTAGATGAGATGGGAAAAGCCTCCAGCTTGACGTTTGATCCAGGAACTTGGGACTTGCCAGCCTCTATAACTGTGTGAGCCATTTTTCCAAATAAATTTATCTTTCTATATATAAGCTTTATTGGTTTTGCTTCTCTGAAGAACCCAGCCTAACACAGCTCCCTTTGTCCCACTCCCTCTCACCCCTGGTAACTAATAATAAATTTTGGACTGTATAAACGTCCTGGTTCTGTCATTTTATTTAAGTGAGATCATAAAAAATTTTAAAGCAATTTTACACTCCACTTTTCCTTTTCAAGAGCTCTGGTGACATAGTGCCTAAGGCATTTGACTGCTAACCAGAGGCTGGCAGTTCAAACTCACCAGCCACTTGTTGGAAGGAAGGTTGGGCAATCTACTTCCATAGTGACACCACCTCAGAAACTCAAGGAAGGGGTCGCTGAGTTGGGTCTGACTCCACTACAGTGAGTTTGGTTTGCTTTTTCCTTTTCACTTTAAATAAAATATAATTGAAATTGTCATAGAGTAACACATTATTTTTTTTAAAGTAATTGAATTATAATCACACAACACTTTAAAATGCACAAAAACTTATTAATGTACAAAGTGCAATATTAATAAATGATTTTGTTATCTGAATTTAAGAGCTATGATCTCAAATGCATGCATCTGGTTATATAAGCCAAAGGAGATACTGAATACTTAATAGAAACTGGAAGTTCAATACATTACTCAATAGGTTGATGATTTGTGTTCATTTATCCTTAATTCTTCTTTAGAGACACATCTGGCAATAATCTGACTCACCAGTTTCCTCAGAGACAGAAAACAAGAAATAAAATACTTCCGAAATTATTTTATTTTTCAACAATGTCCTCTAATTTCTTCTTGCTGTCATTACCTGCCTTTAATTCAACTCCAAATCATGGTGATCATAAACATATATATGTGCGTGCACATATGTGTGTGTATGTGTGTGTATAATGGAAGAAAACATTGCTCAGTCCAGTGCTGTCTTCATGACTGTTCCTGTGCTTTAGTCCTTCCTTTTGCTCATTTAGTCAATTATCTTTACCAACACTCCACTTTACAAACCATGATGTTCTTCTCTAGCAATTAGTTTTTATTTTAATTTCTTAACTACTGATTAATCTCATCACCAACATCTACACATTTTGGGGACCAATATTTTATTTTTTATTGATATGGAAAAACAAAACCAAACTCACTGCCATCAAGTCACATGGGACTCATAGTGACCCCTTCCTGGGTTTCCCAGGTGCTATCACTATGGAAAGAAATTGCCCAACCTGTCTTCCGAGGAGTGGCTGGTAAGGAAGAATGGTTTTATTGAAGTCTAATTTCCTTGATATCTAAGTGCCTATATATTTTGAGTATGATTGCTAGAAAGATGGGTTATTTATTTATTTATTATTTTTATTATCAGTGGTACCTAATATCAGTGGGAGCTCTGGTGGCATAGTGCTAAAGGCATTTGACTGCTAACCAGAACACTGGTGGTTCAAACCCACCAGCCACTTCACAGAAAGAAGATTGAGCAATCAACTTCTGTCATGATACCACCTCAGAAACCCAAGGAGGGGTCACTATGAGTCCCATCTGACTTGACGGCAGTGAATTTGTTGTTTTTGGTTTAATATCAGTATATTGAACAATTCACATTATCAATAGTGTTATTTTATCAGTTATTAATAGAGATATCAGAATTAATGAAAATTGATATGAATTCTTCATTTGGGAAGATAACTGAAATTTATGTTAATGTCATTCTGGACTGTGTGCCTAAGGAAATACTGCTCTTTCTCCAAGAAAGTGCATATTGAACAGATTTGTGGCCTGGGAATTGAACCAAAAGAGAATCACTAAATCCAAATCCTTACCTGTCACAGAAAGCATATCAGGTATCCCTAGGTAAGCCCCCTCTATTCAGACTTGACTTGTATGGAGGCTTAACCATAAATAAGTTAACATATGAAAAATAGCTCTATAAAAATAACTGAATGAGGAAAGTAAATGCACATATCTTTGATCAATAAAGATAAGGAAACATCAAAGCAATGCTTAGTAGCAAGAAATGTACCCATAAATATAAGCCATTTTGATTTCAGATAAAGTTAGTTTCTTAAAACAAATTTATCTCTGTCTTGATACATAAATATGTATAAACTTTTTCTTCATATTTGAAAATGAAATAGTCTACACAACATTCCTTTTCACAAACTGAATATTGGGAGGTTTTTTTTTTGTTGTTGTTGTTCCTTTACATTTATATTTTTTTCTGGTAAGTTTTATTTACTTCAAAGTGGAAATAAGTATAAATTAGTGCTTATATATTTTTTTAATTGTCTGTTAAAAGTGTATTATAAACTGAATACTACTAGTGACTTTCTAAGTTAGATGTTATCTCTGGCATTTTTCATCTTAACAATATGGCCTGGGTGAAAAAAAAGGTCTAGGTTTTATCCTGGATACTGTATTTTATAGGTCTTTTTTGGTCTACTTTTTCAACAAATCTGAGATATGCCCTACGGAAAATGGGGAAAAGTTAAAAGTATCTATTTCTGTGTTGTTCTGATGATTGAATCAGTTATTACTGCTCACTGGCATTTTCTTTGTTCATCATGCATTTTTCATAGTTTTGTTATGCATATATTGCTTCTCTAATTATTACATATATGCTAATCTGCCTAAATTTTGCTCTTTTTCTCACTGATTGTGACAAGAAATATCTCCAAATGGACCACTCAGACTATGGTTGGAGCAATTGAGTTGATCGATTACTATTAATATTTGTAGCAGTCTGTCACCAAACTCTAATTTTTCAGAAGTGTGCTGTTCTTGTTTTCATATCATGATCATTCATCTTCAGACATATAAAATCTGCAGCTGTACATAATCATCACAATTCAGAAACCAGAAAGTAACAACAACAACAAATAAAACTCTCTTTAGAAAATAATAATAAGTATGCCTGATGTTGTCAGTCAATACAACACAAGATAAAAACAAATATTTAAACAATAACTCATAAGATTGGAAGTGAGAGAGCTCTTATTGAATCATGGAGAAAGAAATAGTTAATGATGGATATTAGAATTTGTTAAGATAAAAAAGTAAGTAAAATTTTCTAAAGCAACCACTGTTGTGACATTGTGTTTACTTCAACTCACTGCCACCCTGTGTACAACAGAACAAAACACTGCCTGGTCCTGTACCAGGCACACAGTCCTTGCTGTACCTAAACCTGTCATTGCAGACACTGTGTAAATTCATCTCATTGAATGCCTTCTCCTTTTTCATTGATCCTCTACTTTACCAAGCATGATATCCTATTTCAGGGAATAGTCCCTTCTGACAACATGACCAAAGTAGGTGATATGAAGTCTGACTATTCTTGCTTCCAAGGAGCGTTCTGGCTTGACTTTTTCCAGGACAAATTTGTTGCTTCTTCTGGAAGTCCATGGTACTTTCAGTATTCTTCACTAACATCACAACTCAAAAGCATCAACGCTTCTTCAGTCTTCCTTATTCATTGTCCAGCTTTCACATGGATATGAGGTGACTGAAAATAACATGGCTTGGGTTAGGTGCAACATAATCTTCAAAGAGACATCTTAGCTCTTCAGCACAAAGAGTTGTTTTACAGCAGATTTTCCCAGTGCAATACGTCATCTGATGTCTTGACTGCTGCTTCTATTGGTGTTGATTGTCGGACCAAGTAATAAGAAATCTTTGGCAGCTTCAATCTTTTCTCCATTTATCATGATGCTGCTTATCAGTCCAGTTGTGAGGATATTTTGTTTTCTTTAAGTTGAGATGTAATCCATCCTGCAGGTTATAGTCTTTAATCTTCATCAGTAAGTGCTTCATGTCATCTTCATTTTCAGTAAGCAAGGTTTTGTCATCTGAATATCAATACCCCACCATTAAAACCTCTCCTCCCCTCCCCTCTCCTCTCTGTGACTAATCTTTCCATGTGCCCTTCTTATCTATGCATTCCTGTCTGTCCAGTTTCCCTCTATGTGAATGCTGCCTTTCTGATGTCTCATGGTTGATTTATATAAGGCGTCCATCTCCTCCATCTCCCTAGAGTAGGTAGGTTCATCTCCCTGTGGTAGGTGTTATGTTTTTAGATCATTTTACTGTTAGTCTGAGAGCTAGTCCATGGAAGTGAGTCAATTTCCAGGCTTGAAAGATAACCTGGGGCCATAGCCAAGGGGGGATCCACCAGTCTCTAGCTGACTAGTAATTCTAGTCATTTTTGTGTTTTTGAATTTTGTTCCACAATCTCCTCCCACTCTATCCAGGATCTCCAGGGAGAAGTGTACTTCCAGTGAGGCCCCCTTTTCATCTCATTTTCACAATACTGGCCTCATACCCCATCACCAACGCTCAAATCTTGGATGTAAACCTCAACTGCACATGTTCAGAAGTGCTTAGAATCTAGCCTTGACTGTGTGTTCCCAGAAAAAGATTTGATCTTTCTCCTTGCCACTTGACTTGCTCCCACAGAGAGACTGACAGGTCGATCATTGTCCTTTCTGCTAAGGCTTCTCTTCCTGTTTCCACCTATTGCCTAAAGCATTGGACCAATCTTCCTAACATACTGACTTTAACAAAAGTCCAATCATTACTTCATTTCACTCCCTCTCAAACACTGACTGATAAACGGGCAAAGATGTTTCAAAATCTTACCAGCCTCACAACTCAAAAGCACCCATAAAAAATGCAAACAAAAAAGGACAAAAGAAGCAAACTTCTCTTTCTCATGGGAAGAAAAATTGGATATTTGTCCTTGTTGGATCTCCCAAATGCAGGGTATCAGACTCTAGTTTAAGGCAAGACAAAACTCAACATTCTGACATACCTGATAGGTCAGAATTTCAGTCTTCAGAAAATGTGGACACACAAAGCAAGAGTGCGTGTTCCTAGTTTCAGCACCAAATGTCAGCTGGGGAGAACTCTGGTTTGGCTGTGACCTATCTTGAAGAATACAGCCACAGCAGCAACTTGTGCTTGTATGATGTTATCTGAGAGAGACTTCCAGTTAAGCTGCACACTGCTTTGAAGAGTAAAAGACAGCCCACAGCAGCAGCTTTTGCTTAAGAGAATTTTTCTCAAGTTGAATACAAGGAAATCAACACCCAAGTAACGATTTCAAACACACATGTTGTTGTTGTTGTTGTTATGTGCCATCGAGTCATACCTGACTCATGGCGACCCCTCCTTGGGTTTCCGAGGCAGTATCACTATGGAAGTAGGATTGCCCAACCTTCCGAGGAGTGGCTGGTGGTTTTGAACCGCCAGTTGTCTGGTTAGCAGGCAGGTGTCTTAGCCACTATGCTACCAGAGCTCCCGCAAAAACACATAAGCTTTATTAAAGTGAAAGTTCACTCTCAAAGAATAAGAGTGGGCTGGTCATAAAGGAGGAACAACAGTGAGCTATGCACAGCAGTCTTTTTATATTGTCTAAATATTAGGAACTGGATTTGGGCAGGACCTGCTGCTAAACTTCCTTATTTCATTCTACCATCCCTTTTTTCTCTTTTCTTTCCTGATAAAACTAATCTTTCCAGTTCAGACATTTAAGTTTTCCCATAATGCTCCTTGATTAACCATCAGGGATCTCAAAACCATAATACTAATGTGTTATAATTCCATACTAATGAGAATTTAGGTTATTTTGTGATCATTTTGCATGCAACTTTGCATGCTCAGGTGGGGAAATAAACTAGGAAAGTCCCTTTTGTAATTTTCACTTTTTATGCTCTTCTGATGGGTTACTCTCCTTCTAGGGCATTGTGATTGGCTCTTGTGGTTGGAACTGTGCAAAGCTTGAAGCTGGGACCCACTAAGGCTGAGAAGCCAGAGCAGGTACACATAATTAACCTTCTCCCCTTCAGAGGCTGGAAAGCCAAAGCAGGGTCTAGGGCCCATTTTCTTATTCTGACTGCCTAACAGATCCTGCTCCATTTCTCAGTACAATATTTGGCATCTCTTGTGGCTTTAGCTCACCTTGAAATAATCCAGGTGTGTGTGACTATTCTGTGTCTATAATGCCTGTGGGTTCTGTGAAATATATATATATATATTTATCTCCTCCTCAACCTCCTTTGTATTTCTAATGACTTCTCTTTAGCACCAATGGCTGGGCAGTTTTTTTTTTTGTTTGTTTGTTTGTTTGTTTGTTTTTGTTTTTTAATTTCTCCCAGTTGTTTATTTTTACCATCTTCACTGGATTTAATATTTCACATTCTCATTAGCTGAACATGACTCCAGTATCATTATTTGCTTCTGTTTTATTGAGTTTCTCAAAATCTCAGTTGATAGAAAGATCTGGCATGAGGTCTGTTAGTGGGACACTATGTATGATGTTATTTATTATTATTATTATTATTTTTAAACATGATTTGAGTGAAAATTTAAGAACAAATTCATTTTCCATACAGCAATTCACAAACACTTTGTCTCATTACATTGACTACAATTTACCACAATGCAGCAGCTACGCTCCCACTTCCTCCCAATAGTTACCTCTTCCCTGTGTCCATCCCTCCACACACTCCTGCCCCCTGAGCTGTCTCCTAGTACATAAACAGCACTTCTTTCTCCCATGATTGTTCTCTCCAAGGAGTGTACCTACCTCAGGTAAATGTTTACCTCATATGCCTGTCTTTTGTTTGGGTAGAAACCACGGGTGTGGGTTCAATTCCAGATCTGAAGAGAAGCTAGGGGCCATATTCTCAGTGGTTCCACCAGATTCTATCAAACCAGCACACCTGGTTCTCTCCACCCCCTTTTTTATTTTTCCAAATAATGTCGAGTTTTCTTCCACATTTTTCTCCTTCTCTATCCAGGATCTCCTGCATAGATCACCTTCCAAGAGGTTGAGAGTGGTAGTCGGGCACCATGGAGTTCATATGGTCTCACCATCATACTGGCTGGGGATTGTATGGTGTACCAGTCCTAGGACGAATTGTTTCCATGAATCTTTGGTTTTCTTCATTCTTTGCTCTGGAGAGACCCATCATAGTATCTAGATGGCTGCTTGCAAGCTTTTAAGATCCCAGTTGCTACTCACCAAATTAGGAGGTGGAACAATATTTTGTGTAGTATGTTACGCCAATTGAGCTTGATGTCCCCTGTGACTATGGTCCTGAGCCCACCGGTTCAACTACTCAGTCCCTCTGGGTAGCTGTTTGTGACCAAGAAGTGACTACAACCTTGTCCCTTGTCAGCTCTACTATACACCCAGGAATTCTTACAGATCATACAAATACACTTATAAGACCATTGTCTGCCAACCCTATACATAGTCTTGGATACACTCCCCACTTAAAAGACATACCTAACACTTCTGCCTGTCCACCCACCTATCCACCTCTATACCCATGTTTGCCTTCACTGACAACACAGTACTGCATGTGCAAAAGGGTTCATCTTTGTTGTCTGTACCTCCGTTGCACCTCTCTATGTCTTCCTCTTCCTCAATGCCATAATGTTGATCACTCATATTTGGTACATTGCCCTTCTCTTCACCCAAATCAATACTTATCTCCACCTATCTAACAGTGTTCCCAACCCTACCCTCCCACCCCTGGTAATGAACAAAGAAAATTTCCTTCCATACAGAAACTTTCCTTGACTTTTACAATAATGAACTAATACAATACTTTTCCTTCTGTGATTGACTTATTTCATTCAGCATAAAGTCCTCCAAGTTGATCCATGTTATGTGGTGTTTTTCAGATTCTATGTTATTCTTTAGAGTTGCATAGTATTCAGTTGTGTGTATGTACCATAGTTTAGTTATCCATTCCTCAGTTGATGGACACCTAGGTTGTTTCCAGCTTTTGGCTATTATAAATAGTGTTGTGATGAACATGGGTGTGCATATGTCTGTTCTTGTCATGGCTCTCAATTCTTTAGGATATATACCTAGTAATGGAATGGCTAGGTCAAATGGTATTTCTAATTCTACATTTTAAGGAATTGCCATATTGCTTTCCACTGTCCCATTTGACAGTCCCACCAACAGTGTATGAGAGTCCCAATTTCTCCACATCCTTGCCAGCACTTGTTATTTTCTTCCGTCTTGTTGAACTTTGCTACTAGTGTTGGAACAAGATGGTATCTCATTGTTGTTTTGATTTGCATCTAAGGGCTAATGATCATGAGCATTTCTTTATATGTTTGTTGGTCACCTGAATATCCTCCTTGGTGAAATATCTATTCATGTCTTCCGCCCATTTTTTAACTGGATGATTTGTCTTTTGGTTGTTGAGGTGTTGGAGTTTTCTATAAATTCTAGAGATAAGTCCCTTGTCAGAAATGTCATTGCCAAATATTTTTTCCCAATATGTAAGTTCACTTTTGACTCTTGGATAAGTCTTTGAAAGCACATAAAAATTAATTTTGAGAAGGTCCCATTCATCTAGTTTCTCTTCTGTTGTTTGTTCATTTGGGGTTATGCTTGATAGTCTATCTTTAAAATATATTAGGGCCCCTAAACGTGCTCCTAGTTTTTCCTTGGAGAACTTTATAGTTTTAGGTTTCACATTTAAGTCTTTGATCCATCTGGAGTTCCTTTTTGTGTATGGTATGAGGTTCAGATCTTGTTTCATTTTTCTACAAATAGATATCCAGTTTTGCCAGCACCATTTATTAAACAAACATTCTCTTCCCCATTTAATGGATTTTAGCCTTTTGCCAAAGATCAGCTGACCACAGGTCAATGGGTCTAATCCTGGGTTCTCAGTTCTATTCCATTGGTCTAATATGTCTGTCTGTCACTGTAGCAATACCAGGCAGTTTTGACTACTGTGGCTGTATAATAGGTTTTGAGACCCAGCAGTGTGAGACTCCTACTTTGTTCTTCTAATTCAATAGTACTTTTCTTATCCGAGGTCTCTTTGCTTTCCATATAAAGTTAGTGATCGGTTTTTCCCTATCCTTGAAAAATGTTGATGGGATCTGGATTGGGATTGCATTGAATGTATAGATTGCTTTGGGTAGAATTGACATTTTCACAATGTTCAATCTTCCCATCCTCGAGCACAGTATGTTTTTCCATTTATGTAGATCTTATGGTTTCTTGAAGTAATTTTTAGTTTACTTTATACGGGTTTTTTTGTCCCTGGTAATATTTATTCAGATGTATTTTATTTTTTTTGGTAGCTATTCTAAATGGTATTGATTTCCTTATTTCTTTTTCAGCAATCTCTTTGCTGGTGTAGTAGAATCCATCTGATTTTTATATATTGATCTTGTATGCTGACACAATGCTAAATCTCTCAATAAGTTCCAGTAGACTTTGATTGAGTCTCTTGGGTTTTCTGGTAAAGGATTATCTCATTAGCAGATAGGGATAGTTTAACTTCTTTCTTACCAATTTGGATGCCTTTGATTTCCCTTTCTTGCCTTACGGCCCTGGTTAAGACTTCCAGTACAATGTTGAATTGAAATGGTGATAGAGAGCATCTTTGTCTGGTTCCCGTTCTCAAGAGGAAAGGTCTCAGTCTCTCTCCATTGAGAATAATGTTGGCTGTTGGTTTTGCATAGATGCCCTTTATTATGTTGAGGAAAGTTCCTTCTATTCCTCTTTTGCTGAGAATTTTGATCACGAATGGGTGTTGGATTTTATCAAATGCCTTTTCTGTATCAATTAATATGATCATGTGGTTTTTCTCCTTTGTTTTATTTATGTGGTGGATGACATTGATTGTTTTTCTAATGTTGAACCATCCTTGTGCATGAGATATGAACCGTACTTGGTCATAATGAATGATTTTCTTGATACATTGTTGGAGTCTATGGGCTAGGATATTGTTGAAGATTTTTGCATCTATATTCATGAGGAATATTGGTCTGCAATTTTCCTCTTGATGTCTTTGGCTGGTTTTGGTATCAAGGTTATGCTTGCTTCATAAAATGAGTTAGGATGGATTCCATCCTTTTGTATGTTTTGGAATAGTTTGAGAGTAGGAATTGTGTCAGTTCTTCTCTGAATGTTTGGGAGAATTCTCTGGTGAAACTGTCTGGGCCAAGACTTTTTTTTTCTTGGTAATTTTTTTATGACCTGTTCAATTTCTTCTTTTGTTATAGATCTTTTAAACTTTTCCACATCAGTCTGTATTAGTTTAGTATTCTTTCCTTCTTTTCTTTGTTAAATTTGTCAGTGGTTTTTCAATTTTATTAATCTTTTCAAAACACCAACTTCTGGTCTGGTTGATTTTTCTATTGTCTTTCTATTTTCTGTTTCATTGATTTCTGCTTGAATCTTGATTATTTCCTTTCTTCTCGTGACTATAGGCTTTTTTATTTTTTGCTGTTCTTCTAATTGTTTGAGATGTTGGTTTAAAGTGTTGATTTTGGCTCTGTCTTCTTTTTGGATGTGTGCATTTATTACTATAAATTGGTTTCTGATCACTGCTTTTGCTGTGTCCCAAAGATTTTGGAATATCGTATTTTCATTCTCATTTGATTAAGCAATTTTTGAATTTCAATTTTTATTTTTTCTCTTACCCAGTCTGTCCTAAGGAGAGTGTTGTTCACTTTCCCTGTATTTACTCTTTTTTTTCCATTGATCTTCCTATTGTTGATTTATAATTTGATAGCGTTATGATCTGAGAAGATGCTTTGCAGTATTTCAATGTTTTTATATTTATTAAGGTTTGCTTTATGGCCTAGCATATGGTCTATCATGGTCATCTCTCCATGTGCACTGGAAAAACATGTATATTGTGCTGTTGTTG
>NW_006922295.1:791949-793397 GCF_000298275.1 Orycteropus afer afer | reverse complement strand
CCCCCTTTTTTTTCCCCCAAATGCTTTTGAGTTTTTTTCCACATTGTTCTCCCTCTCTATCCAGGGTCTCCTACATAGATCTTTCTCTGAGAGATTGACATTGGTAGCCTGGAACCATCTAGTTCTTCTGGTCTCATAGTCATATAGGCTGCAGATCACATGGTGTACCAGTCACTAGGACTAATTCTTTCCATGAGTTTATGATTTTTTTCATTCTTCTTTGTGCTGGATGAGGAGACACCCATCATTGCATCTAGATGGCTGCTTGCAGGCTTTTAAGATCCCAGGGGCTACTCACCAAAGTAGGAGTAGAACAATGTTTTGTGTAGTATGTTTATGCCAGTTGAGCTTGATGTCCCCTGTGATTATAGTCCCGAACCCACAAGTTCAATACTTGGTCCCTCTGGGTAGCTGGCTGTGACCTGAAGTGACTACAACCTGTGCCTTGTTAGGTCTTCTATACACTTGGGAATTCAGGTCATAAAAATACACTTATAGGACCATTGTCTACCAACCCTATACATAGTCTTGGGTACACTTCTCACTTCATAGACATACTTAATAGTAGAACAGTCCATTCTATCTTGCAACTCTCACCAATTAGAAGTTCTGTAACTTTTCCCTCTTTTTGGTTTGTAGTTGTCCTCATTTGCCAGTTGTTGTCTCTGGTTCCCTGTTTACAATCTTGTAAGCTTATTTTACTTTTGATATGTCCATAGCTGTGATTTCTGGGTTATGTCTTCTTGTGTATTAATGGTCGATTGTTTGCTCTTTTTAATTCTCTCTTCCAAAGACTCTCTTTAGTATCTCTTTTAAGGTTGGTCTTGTTTTAACTAAATCATGTAATAGCTGCTTATCTGGAAATCTCCTAATTTTGCCATCATATTTGGGGGACAGTTATCCGGGCATAAAATTCTTGGTTGAAATTTTTTCTCTTTCAGGGTTTTATATATACAATCCCATTGCCTTCTCACTTGCATGGTTTCTGCTGAGAAATCAGAGCTTATTCTTACTGATTGTCTTTTGTAAGTAACTTCTCCTTTTTCCTGTGTTGCTTTCAGGATTCTTTGTTTGTCTTTGGTTTTGATGAGTTTGATGATGATATGTCATGGTGATTTTATTTTGGGGTCTATACTGTTTGGGGTTCATTGGATGTCCTGAATGGATATATTCTCACTTTCATCATATCAGGGAAACTCTCTTCCAACAAATCTTGCACAATTTTCTCTGTGGTTTTATTTTTCTCTTCCTGTTCTGGAATTCCAATGACATGTAGATTATTCCTTTTGATGGTATACCACATGAACCTTAGGGTTTCTTCATTTTGTTTTGATTTTTTTTCTGATTGATCCTTTTCCAAAGAAGTATTTAGGTATTTGTCTTCAATCTCACTAATTTTGTCTTCCATTATGTCAATTCTACTCCTTTGCCCTTCAATGTGTTATCTA
>NW_006922295.1:786146-791159 GCF_000298275.1 Orycteropus afer afer | reverse complement strand
AAAAAAGGAGCAGGGTTAACTATGAGAAAGAAAGAAAAAAAAATTGCAACCAGGAATAGGGAAAAGAAAAAAAGCTGAAAACTAGAACCTGGAAAGGTAAGAAATAATAATAATAGTAAAAATGGCAATAATAGTAATAATAATCATTTTAAAACAGAGAAAAACAAACAAACTAAAATACAGAAAAATAGAGAAAAAAATGGGGCAGGGCAGGGTAGGGCACCCACGCTCTGTCCAAGCACACAGACTGGGATGCAATTCCTGCTGACCCAAATGTTGGGTGGGAGTGAGGGATAACTGCACTTCTGTTCATCAAGAGGGTGTGGGTATAAGAAAAACAGGAGGAATGTCACACCTTTCCAGTCATCTGTGTCTGGAAGTCCTTGTGGTTCTTGGCTAGTAGAGTCTGTTCTTAAGTCCTTGGTATGTGGGAGAATGCCGTCACTTTAAATATCTAAAATGGTCAAACCATTTGTGAACATTCAAAATGGTTGCACCCTCCATACAGGCAAAATCCACAGCTCAACCTGCCTTCCTCTTCACTGCTTCTCCTTTTATTCCCCAGCCACCAGAGCAGCTCTCCGTGCAGTCCTTGGCTAGCAGGGCAATATTCAGGTTAATTTTTAGGTCTTAACACCACTCAGCACTATCCAAGCTGTTTGTGCTGTCAGGATCACTGCCAGAGCGCAGCTCCATATGTCTCCTTTTCTGGTGTTTTCATGCAAGTTCTTCTGCTAGTTGGAGTTTAGTCAACATCATTCCCTTCAAGGCTCAGGTATCCAGGATTATCTTCTGTATTTGTTTTAATAGGTTCTCCTTTTCTTTGTTGAAGAGGGTCTGTGCAATCTTTCTGCCTATTCTGCCATCTTACTGGAACCGATATTCTTGGTGTCATCCCACAATGAAGTGCAATGCTGTCAGTGATAGGATAATATCCGCATACCTACAAGGAAGACTAGTTAATATGACTATTATTCAAATTTATGCAGCAACCACCAAAGCCAAAGATGAGGAAACTGAAGATTTTTATCAACTTCTGCAGTCTGAAATTGACTAAACATGCAATCAAGATGTGTTAATTATCACTGGTGACTAGAATGCAAAAAGTTAGAAACAAAGAAGAATCACTGGTAGTTGGAAAATTTGGTGTTGGTGACAGAAATAGCTCTGGAGATTGCATGATAGAATTTTGTAAGACTCACAACTTATTCATTGCAAATATGTGTTTTCAACAGCACAAATGACAGCTATACACGTGGACTTTGCCAGATGGAGTACACAGGAATCAGATTGATTACATCTGTGGCAAGAGGAAATGGAAGCACTCAGTTTATTTTTTTTGTTGTTAGGTTTTTTCAAGACAATTTTGGCTCATAGTGACACATATAACAGAATTAAACTGTTCCACAAAGGTTTCTTGGTTGTACTCTTTACTGAAGTAGAGCATCAAGCCTGTCTCCCCTGGAGCTCCTGGGTGGGTTTAAACTACCAAGATTTTGGTTAAGCACTGAAACCTTTGTGTCACGTGTGCTCCTACACATATAGTATAAGTACCTTAAAACAATTTTGACTTCCATATTCCCTTTAGGATTCTTCGTTCTATGTTCCATATATTTTATTTCTATATATCTTATAAAACAAAATCAATCCTAATTGTTATTATTTTTCCTCTAAACTATCATTTATCTTTAAAGAAATTAAAACAATGAGAAAATAGCATTTAACATTTAAAAATAAATCTCACTGCTGTCGAGCCGATTCAACTCACAAATAGCAACCCCTCGTGTTTCAGAGGCGGTATTGCTATGGAAGTAGATTGCTCATTCTTCCTTCCAAGGAGTGGCTGGTGGGTTTGAACCTCCAGTCTTCTGCTTAGCAGTCAAATGCCTTAGGCTCTATGCCACCAGACCTGTCAGTATTTGATACACACACACACACACACACACACACACATATATATATATATGAGCTCTGGTAGCATAGCCTTCTGGTTAGCAGTCAAGTGCCTTACGCACTATGCTACCAGAGCTCCTAGATAAATAGATAGATAGATTGATATATTGATAGATAGATAGATAGATAGATAGATAGATAGATAGATAGATAGATAGATAGATATGTGGCAAAAGGAATGATGGGATGTGTGTGTGGATCCATGTTTTTGTCTGTTGTATTTTTGCTTTTCTCTAAAGGACTTTCTTCAATGTTTTTTCATAGGGAAAGTCTTCTGCGAGGAAATCTTTCTGCTTCTGTGTATCTGAAAGATAATATTTCCTATTTAGCCTTTGTTTTCAAAAGGACATTTGCTGTAAGGAATTTTAAGCTGCTGTTTTAGTTTAGTTTTTATTTGTTTTGTTTCCCCTTTCACTTTGTGAAAGATATTACTCCACTATATTCTTATTTTAATCATTTCTGATGATAAATCTGTTTTTCTGTATATAATTTCTTTACCCCTTCCCTACTTCTGGCTATTTATTATTGGCTTTAAGCATTTTGAGCATGATGTCCCTTGGCATAGTTTCCCTTGGGTTTCTTTTACTTGATGTGGTAGTTAAGTTGTGTGTCAACTTGGCTAGGCCTGATTTTGAGTGTCTGGTGGCTGGATGTGGTTATTCTCTATGATGAGACGAGTAATCAACTCCATAGTAGAATCACCTGTGAGCAGGTGAATAGCTGATTTAGGGATGTGGTCTGCTTCTAGTGTTTGAGGAGAAGCCTTGAGATGATCTCTAGATTTTTGGTACCCTTGATCCCTGCATGCAGCCAAGTCCATTCATGAAGCCAAGTCCATTCAACAGACTACTGTATTTCCTAAGGATCTTTGAACTGTCCTTGGCCTTGAGCTAGTCACCTGCCATGTTGTTTGATAATCTTGGAACTGTGACATTTTATTTATTAACCTTGAGTTTGTCAGCCTCAACAGCCAGCAGCTACCTGAGCTAAGAGATGCATCAAGCTTCAGTGATCTGGAAGCAAGAGGCACAGCTGAAGCCCATGGTCAAGGGACTTTCACCCAGCTCCTAGGGGTGACACCTTGACCTCGGACTGCTAATCTCCTAAATCTAAGAAAATAAATCATTATTTGTCAATGTTCATCCAGCTGTGTTATCTTCTGTGAGAGAGACCCCAGAGGTCACCAGAATACTGGAGTTTTATGGAGTTTCTTGAAATTGTGGGTTCATAGTTTTTAATAATTTTTTTCATAACAAATTTTGTTCAGATATTTTTTTTCATACTCAATTATTCTTTGGGACCTCCAGTAACACGTATATTAGACTGCCTGAAGTTACCTTGTGGCTCATTGATGGGAGTCTTTATGTTCACTCATATTCGCTCCCACTATGTCTAATTTACTATTAATCCCACCCAGCCTATTTTGGCATTACCCATAGTATTTTTATATCTCTGAACATTCTATCTGAGTCTTTTTTTATAATATCTGTATTTTTACTTACTGTTCATTATCTTTACTTTCTTATATATATGTTATAGAATTATGACTGTTTTAAAGCATTTTCTACTTATCTACTTTTATTATTGTGTTCACAATTTGTTTCTATTAATCATTTTTTTCCTCATTATGGGTTATATTTTATGCTATGGTTGTATGAATTTATTTTTTTGATTGGTTGTCAATAATAGTGAATTTTATCCTGTTGGGTGTTCGCTTTTTAAGCAGGACAAGAGATACTTCTGGTCTGAAGGTAAATTTGAATCAACACTGAGCCAATATATACCTGACACCTATCTGATATGGACAAAGAAGAATGGCCAGGTGATCTGCTTCCTAAAAACAACTGATGAGACCCCTACACTACACAGTGGTCTGATCCTGTTTTGCAGAAGGTCCCCACAGGGACCTACTTGATGATAGCTAATAAAATCAAAATAAAGGAGAAAAATTCTTACAAATGAGATTGCTAGATCAAAACTTATGTAAAATAAAATAATGATGCATAGTATAATATTGTTTTCTAGAGGAGGTTTTATTTTTTAAAACTGGTAAAGAGTGAATGAGATTTCCAGTTTCCCTAAACTTTGGTTAAATTCTAAATAAGATCTTCTTTCTAAGACTTTCAACAAACTAATAAGCATATTATTGCTACTAAATGTTTATTTAATTATGACTATGTTAATTTTTTAATATCAAGGCATTATACATATTTTTTTCTTTCAGTTATGTTTTTAATTTACTGATTGGTAAAAGTAATTTTACAGACTAGAAATCAGTCCTTTGCTATAACTGAGGGAAATATTTTCTCAATTATTTGTATACTTTTTTGATAATGTCTTTCACATTTTTGTTTGTAAAGAATTTTCTTAAGAAGAAAATCTTTCCCTTTTATGTCTTAGAAATTTGTTTTATCATTGAACAGTCTCTAAAATGTTAAAACTTTTAACCATTTATAAAAATAATTTCATGCTAACTAATATTTTGGTTTTTGTTTTATGAAATTTATTTTGATGTGAGGAATGAGTCTGAGATTTTAATTTTCTAAAAATGTCTGCTAATTTCTCCACTGATATAAAATGATACCATTATCATTTGATATGAAATGATGCTATCATAATTATCATTCAAATTTTCTACGTAGTTTGGGATTATTTTTGATTATCTGTTCTATTCCACTGATCTTTCTCTCTGTGCTTCTGTCAACTACAAAAGGTTAATTTTTTTAATAATATATTTAAATGACTTAATAGGCCTACTCTCCTATCATGAGGTATTTTAATGATGTGACTCCCACTTATATTATGCTTGTTGTTGTTGTTGTTATGTGCCGTCGAGTCGGCCCCGACTCATAGCGACCCCCCTTGGGTTTCTGAGGCAGTATCACTACAGAAGTAGGATTGCCCAACCTTCCTTCCGAGGAGTGGCTGGTGGGTTTGAACCACCAGCCTTCTGGTTAGCAGTCAAGTGCTTTAGCCACTATGCTATATTATGCTAAGTAGATACATAAAAATAGATACATATGCACTTTGGTCTCAACCATGATGACATTAAAAATAACT